>NC_037679.1:65048216-65238490 GCF_003255815.1 Theropithecus gelada | reverse complement strand
TTTTAGTAGAGACGGGGTTTCATCGTGTTAGCCAGGATGGTCTCGATCTCCTGACCTCGTGATCCGCCCGTCTCGGCCTCCCAAAGTGCTGGGATTACAGGCTTGAGCCACCGCGCCCGGCCGCAAAAGAATTTATGTGTGTGCATTAATGGGAAGGTTTAGTCGAGACAGTTTAGATAATTTTATATTAGATGATTCTTTTATTATTAAATACTCCTAATTTTGTGTATGCGTGTGTGTGTAATTTGAAAAGGCTTCCTCTGATGGGTTTCTACCTATGACAGAGCCAGTGGAGTGCATGAAGCACAGCTCACTGTAACCTTAGATCCCTGAAAGTTTGGTGGGTGCTCATAAATGGGAACTATGCCAGATGCTTCTGCTGAAGGAACAAGGATGGATTTGTGGAGTATGTCAGTGTCTTCTGCAGCTCTGTTACCTGCAGGTTTCACTCAGGGGCCAGAGCCACAGTCGAGGCTGGACTCTACAAATTCAGGATAACACCTTCAGAGGACAAGGTCACTGACCCCTGGTCACACCGCCATATACCACTTATTTGCAAAGGTGATGGGAAGTTCCCATTTCATCTGCACTGACGCTTGTCAAGCTCATCTGACTATGCCTCAAATTCCATAATTAGAATTTCATCCTTTCGGCTAAAGCCAAACAGGGAATCTGTGTCTTATTAAAGGACACTTCTACCTGGAGAGTGAGATTTTATGCTTAATAGCCACAAATGTGATGTTCTCACATCCCCTCCTCTCCTTGGATGCCCTTGACAGCTCAGTAATATAGGTTTGACGATTTTACCTGTTTACCTGATGAGCAGACAGAGGCCCAAATGGAAACCAAAACCCTTGACTCGAATTCCAGATTTCTATGGATAATGTAGGCTGTTGGGACTCACATTGTTCATTTGTAAATTGGACACAAGAATGTGACATCATGGTTCTCCTGGGTGTTATCAGGAAGCCAGAATGAGGCACCCTGCTCTTTTGCTTGTCAGTTCCTCTGTTCATTCATTCATTCACATGCAGCAAGTGGTTCTTTGCAGTCTTTGTAGACAAACAGCTACCAAGATGCCTAAGCAGAACTTGCTGCCCCAACTCCCCTTTAACTGAGCCCTTATTATTTTCCAGATACCAGGCATATTTTAATACAATCTTCCCCAAATAACTATATTTGTTAGGCATTCTTTCCATCTTGTGGATGCAGAAACTGAGACCCAGAGAAGTTAAGCAAGTTACCTAAAGTCACACAGCTAGAAATGGTGGGAGCTGGAGTCTGACCCAGATCAGACTACAATAGCTTTCATTCTCCATATTACACAGCCTCTCTCACATTGGAATTTCTCTGTGCTTTATTCCCTTCAACTTTGGCTGGACTTACTTTAGATGGATGTAGCTGGATACTAAGGGGCTACACTGGATACTAAAGTCTGAGCCAGCAGGTAGGCCGATGATCCAAGTATTTTGGTGAGAGCTACTGGGACTTTTAGGTAAAGGTGTTTATTTAAATTTTCTCTGGAAAATTGCTGTATCTGTGCTGTGGCCAGGTGTGGACCGAGTGGGTTGCTCACCGGCTCCTGCCTCAGCAGTAGGTCTTTGCTTCTCTTCTAGAACTGCCCTAGGGACTACTCATCCACTCTTTTTTTTAAAATTTATTTTTATTATTTTTAAAAATTTTTTTGAGAGAGAGTCTCGCTGTGTCTCCCAGGCTAGGCTGGAGTGCAATGGCGCAATCTCAGCTCACTGCAACTTACACCTCCTGGGTTCAAGTGATTCTCATGACTCAGCCTCCCAAGTAGCTGGGATTACAGGCACAAGCCACCACGCCTGGCTAATTTTTTATATTTTTGGTAGAGACGGTGTTTCACCAAATTGGCCAGGCTGCTCTCGAACTCCTGACCTCAAGTGATCCACCAGCCTCGGCCTCCCACAAGTGCTGGGATTACAGGAGTGAGTCACCCCGCCTGGCCTCTCATTCACTCTGTCAGTACAGAGATTAGTCCCTATGGCCAGAGTCCACTCATCACCTGCTGTCTGTCTGCTATGAGTGGCTGGTACCACCTCTGAAGAGATCGCCAGCTGGTAACATGAGAAGCCAGGGGTGAGAGCGAAGTGCAAGGCTGGAGGGGACTGCTGGATAGCAATCCCCCAAGGACACATTAATTTCCCTAAATGCCCTTCCAGCATAATGAAGGTGCAGAGAATCCAATCAGTTGCCCTTTTGAAAGAACAGTGAGACAGCTGCTCTTTTTGAAAAAGCAGGACTCCAAGCTGAAGCCACGCTGGATTTCTTTGTCCTGTCCTTTCTCTGTATTCTACGTTGGAGGCTGAAAACTCATGGCATTCAGTTTCATTTTAAAAAGGAGATCGGGACCCTGAAACGAAGTATCTACAAATTACTTCAGAAGTGGCTTTCACAAACATGCTCTTTTTTTTTTTTTTCATTTTGATGATGTCTCTACATAGGAGGGTATCATTATCCCCATTTTCTAGATGGGGAAACTAAGGCCAGGAGAGGTTGTGTGATGTGATGGGAAATGTTGGGAAATTGAGACTATAAGCTGGCTCCAGTCTGATAAATAACAATAGACACAACATGTAGAGCCCTTTGCAGCTGACAGAGTATTTGCATGTTTAAACTTTTTAATCCATCCATCCAACAAACCCAGGAGGACATGTGATTGTTATCCCTGGTCTTACAGGTCAGTCAGTGACAGGCCTGGCCTTCTAACTCCTTCCCATTCTTCTGATCTCTTTCCATTGTATCACTTCTTCTTGGGTTCCTTGACTTCTTTGAGCCTTTATTCTAGGAGCTGGTATCTTTTTCTGTAGATAGCCAGATAGTAAATATTTTAGGCTTTGATGGCCATATGATCTCTGTTGAAACTACTCAATTCTGCCCTTCTAGTTCAAAAGCAGCCATAGATGTACATAAAGAAATGGACGTTACTGTGTTCAAATAAATCTCCATTTATGGCCCTGAAATCTGAATTTCATATAATTTTCATGAATCATGAAATATTATTCTTATTTAATTTTCTTTTTTTTTTTTTTTTGAGACAGAGTCTCGCTCTGTGGCCCAGGCTGGAGTGCAGTGGCCGGATCTCAGCTCACTGCAAGCTCCGCCTCCCAGGTTCACGCCATTCTCCTGCCTCAGCCTCCCGAGTAGCTGGGACTACAGGTGCCCGCCACCTCGCCCGGCTAGTTTTTTTGTATTTTTTAGTAAAGACGGGGTTTCACCGTGTTAGCCAGGATGGTCTCTATCTCCTGACCTCGTGATCCGCCCGTCTCGGCCTCCCAAAGTGCTGGGATTACAGGCTTGAGCCACCGCGCCCGGCCCAATTCTTATTTAATTTTCAAAAGCAACTCAAAAGTGTGAAAACCATTCTTAGCTTACGTATGGCATAAAAACAGGCAGGGGGCCATAGCATGCTGGCCCTTGCCCTATCTTCGTCTGTAACATTGGGAAGTAGTAATACCTCCGCCTTAGACTCACATGGATTAAATAAGATCACACCAGTAACGTGTTTTGCACAGGATCCACCATTGCCCTTCTACCAGATGATGAGAGCATGAACGTCTCTGGGTTTCAGTTCTCTTATCTATTAGAAGGGAAGTGTTGGCTACTTCTCGCTCTGAGTCTATACATTTTTGCCAAATTACCTTTTGCTAAAGAGCTTCAACCACCTTCCTTCTCCCTGCCCTGAGGACATCCATGCCTCCTGGTTTCCGTCTCCCCAGAATTTCTCCACCCCATTTTCATTTGGCCAACTTCTCTTTCTTGGCCCTAGTCGTTATTTTGTACCTTGGCTTGCACTGAAGCGAGTGAACTAGATTTCTTCTCCATTTCTTGGAGAAGTTTTCAGTGGGCAGACCCAGCCACTTGGTGGAGCTGTGGGAAGATGTTTTCCCTTGTAAAGGTACCTGATGCTTCCCCTGGAGAACTTCAGGTTTAAAGATGGGGATGCTGGAAATGGTGCTTCTGGGGGAAAGAGGTGTTGTTCATACCTGTGTGCATGTTTCCAGCATCTGTCCACATCCAGTTCATTTGGGCAGTCAGCGTTTTGAGTTCAGATGTTTCAAGAGTCCCGAGTCGGGCATCTGTATGGGAGAGGCCAGGGACAGATAGATCCTAGATCTGGCGAGGTGCTCAATCCAAATTCCTGGAAGTTTCCCAGTCGTCCCTGGTTCTGTCATAGAGGAAATCAGTCTCCCTCCTCACCATGCAAAACATGCAATTTCTTTTTGGAGCCATTAGATATACAATCAAATAGACTTTATCTCTCAAGGAGCTTTTTGTGACTTTTATATAACAATTGTTGGTGAGATGTGATTTCTTCCCCCTTTCTTGGAGAAGTTTTTGTTGCTTAGATATTAGCTACTGTGTAGCCAAATTACATGAGTTTGTAAGTTGTGAGACCACAGGGTAGTCTCTCGATCTCTTAGCATATCCCATGAAAAATGGGGGAAATAAAAATATCTAATCCCAAGTAAAGTATCATTTTGAGAATTAAAAAAGACCACTTGTGGGAAAGTGTTTTGTAAACTGTAAAGCATCATGCTGATGGGAGGTATTAGAAACTCCTTGAGGGCAGAGGACCAGTAATAAATGTATTACTCTTTGTTTGCAGAATGACTGCACCATCATAGATGCTCAATTAACATCTGTTGAATGAATGAGTGAACAGGTGAATTAAGAGCATCATGAAGGGGTTGGCAGACTGGAAATGTGCCTATTAAATTAAGGGTTTCAAAGGATGAGACTGGGAGGAGCAGGAGAAGCAGGCCCTTGAGAGGAATCTAGGGCACGTGGCTTGTCTGCCAGGAAGGCAGCTAATGCATCACTTGCCAGTTAGCCAGCTGCTGGGCAGGCTGGCTCCACTGGGCAAGCTGCCAGGCCCCAGGCCATCTAAGGCTTGTGTGAGTGTCCCAGAGCAGGTGGGCCGGGAGCTTCTGTCGTCACGGGCAGGCTGGTGACCCGCCTGGAGTGCCTTCCCTCTCGTGCCTGCTTTTAGAACCTTAGTCCCTGGTGACAGTAAACAGAACGGACGTAGGGCCTGACACTGAGCCACCCTGGGTCTTGGCAGGGTGGGTCTGATAGACCTGTTTCCCAGACTTAAAAGAATACACAGAAACACAGCACAGATAAATGTAGGCAGTTATATAGGAAATATTGGTCCCATGGCTATTTTTTCCTGACCTAGTTTTTTTATTTGTTTGTTTAAGACATAATTACTTGAGAAATGGTAATTGTTTTACATGCTTGCTATAGACCTGATAGAATAAATCTAATAATAATATTATTTAAACAATAATAATAGCAGCTACTATTTTGTCTGTGTTTACTACATGCCTATGTAGTACTATGTTAAACACTTCGTAGACATTTTCATAGTTCTACAAGGTAAGAATTAACTCTGTAGGATTGTATCCTGTCAATCCTACGAACTAAGTATTATGACTCTACCTATTTTACGTATGGAGGGATTGAGGTTCAGTTACTTCCTGGGGTCACAGAGCTGAATGGTGGAAGAGCTGCTAGAACTCAAACCATTCATCCACCCATTCATTCATTACATAATGATTGAGCACCTACTAGATAGCAGGTACTAGGGATTCATGTGTGAATAATACCAATGAAAACTCCTGCTATGTGGGGACAAACACAACAAATAAGGAAATGTTATAATGTGTTACATGGTGGTAAATGCAATGGTGAACAATAAAGCATCCAGGGAAGGAAAGCAGTGCCAGTAGTGGAATGGGAGGTGGAGAAGGTGGGCTGCAATTGTAGACAGGATGGTCAGGAAAGGCCCCATGGAGAGGGTGACATCTGAGCAGAGTCAAAGGTACTGGGTTGCTGAACTGTGTGGATCGCAAAGTAGAATTTTGGTTTGTATGAACTTTGTCCAATGTGGCAAACAGGCAAATTGGAGTCCAAGGAAGATTTCTGTGAATTCACTTTTTTTCTTAAGTTCATTCTGACTTTCTTTTCTGGGTTATTCATTTCCTGTATAGGAAATTGAATGGTAAACTAGGGAGAAAGTAAAGGTATCAAATAAATTCATCCATCCATCCACCCACCCATCCATCTATACATCTCTTCAACATTTCTAATGCACCCACTACAAGCTAGACCTATGCTTCTGTTAGAAGAGTAAGATCTAGATCTATACTATTGGATATATAAAATATATATAAAATAAATATATATGTATAAAATAAATAGATAAAAATAAATATATTATATATAATAAATTTTATACAATTTTATATAATCAACTGTAAATATATTTTACACTGCTTCAGATTTTTTCAATTTAAATTTTCAAATGAAAATTTTATGAAATACAACTATTGTTTTGCTAGAGTTGCATTTCAGTTTAATCATTGAAAATTTATCTCTGAATTGAGAATTACTCTAAGTATGAAATGCATAATGAATTTTGAAGATTGAACGCAGAAAAAGGTAAAATATTTTATCAGTGAGTTGTTTATATTAATTACATATTGAAATGATACTATTCCAAATATTTTATTATTGCTATTTATTTTATAGTAATATAGTAATATATTTATTATTACTATTCCAAATATTATTAAAGTTAATTTCTCTTGCTTTTGACTGGTTTTTAACATGGCTGCCAGAAAAGCTAAAATTATTTATGTGGCTTGCATTATATTTGTATTGGATAGCGCCGTTCTAGACCTTGCCATTCCAGAGCTTCCAGGCAACTGCAGGGAGCTGGGCACACAATTGAGTAATTGTAATACCATGTGGTAAGTGCTATAATAGACCCAGGAACCGAGTGCTCTGGGGACAGAGAACTGAGCCTTCAGTTCTGCCCAGCCCAGGATCAGGGGAGAGGTGACGTCCTCAGTCAGGTCTCTGAGATGGTAGAAGTTTGTCATCTGGAGGCCAGGAAATGAGGTGTCCCAGGAATTGGGTATAGTGTGTGCGAAGACCAAGAGACATGAAACCCTGAGAATCACGAAGGGAAAGGAATGTGTGCATTATTCAGCAAGAGAAAGGACCCCAACCTGCCTGGAACCCTATTTAACCTCAGTGAAACCCTAAGCCTCTTCCATTGTAGCCAATTAGAGTTTTTCTGCCACCTGACCCCAGCACGTTCCTGCACATTCCTGCCATTTTTACTCTCGCGACTTTCTGGCAGCCACTCTTTCCAGGGTGGCAGGGTGTTGTTTCTGCTCTGGAGTCCTGCCAGTGCCTTCTCTGTTGATGGGGATTTATCACCGTTCAGTTTCTTTTTTTGATAACAGAAACTTCCAGCAAATCCCTGCTGTTTTATTCCCCAGGAAGAAGCTATCTTATTTTTCAGTACAGGGTTTAGAACAGAGAAAACAAGGCAAATGGGACTGCTGCCAGCTGTCCACGTGCTCCATCCCATTCACAAGTGCAGGAGGAAGGGAAGAAGGAATGTGCAAGGAACGTAAGCCTGACATCTCCAAAAGGAATCAAGAATGTGAGTGTGGGAGAGTGTCATCGGTCATCTCCTGCTCCATCGGTTACCCACTGAGGTGGCTCCCCAAACTGACACTCTTCCCAACAGGCTCAACCAGCCCTCTCAACCATCAAATGCATGAGATAAATTAAAACTAAAACTCCTTCTGGGCTATTTCTGTTGACCCTTGTAAATATCCACTGATTCTATTTATACTTCTGTTTCCTGATATCACTCATCAACCCCCATGGAAAGGCCTTCTCTTATATCCTTTTACACACAGAATGGAATATCAGTGGGCAAGTTGCAAAAAAACAAAACAAAACAAAACAAAACAAACAAAACAGCCTACATTTATTGGGTGCGGCTACTTGTATCTTGCTGATCTTGTGCTTTCTTTAATTTTTTTTAAATTAACTCATCCAATCCTTAACAACAACAACAACAACAACAAAACCCTTTTGAGACAGGTATTACTAATGCCCCCATCTTAAAGCTGAGAAAACTGAGAAACAAAGAGGAAGTTGACCAAGATAACACAGCTAGAAAGTGGGAGAGTCAGCATTTGTACTCCGGTTTTTCTGATTCTGGAGTCTCTGCCCTTAGTCATCATTCTTATTGTTTTTCTAGCCATTTAGCAGGGGGAAGAAACATAGCTTTCTGTTGGACTTGTAAGCTTTAGTTTTATTGTAGTTATCTAGTCCACATTCAAGTAGCCTGGCTTCTCCCAAGAAGTCTGAGGGCTGGAAGTCAGTTGAATGCTATCAACTGTACTTAATACTCGTAGACTGCAAGCCACATGAAGATGAGATCAGACCTGTCTTGTCCCAGCACATTCTCAGACCCAGGTGCCTGGCATGTACGGAAAAATACTGTAGAATGAATAAATTTGTTTTTTCCTGTTTTATGACTTTGAATACTCTTCTTTTTTAATCTCTGACACAAACAATGCAGGAAAAATAAAAGAAAAACTCAAGATCCTAAATAATCTGCTATCTCCTTGAATAAACAGATAGAGAGAAAATAAAAAAGGCATTTTGGGTTCCAACTATTTAGGTACTTGTTATAATCTTCCATTTTGCTTTTTCTGTGTAAATACAGATTTGGTGTAAACTGTATATTAGTTAGGGTAGTACTAGCTGTCATGACATATAAACCATCAAATTGCAGGGGCTTAACACAATCAGTTAAGTTTATTATTCACTGATGCAGCAGTCCAATGTCCTGGTCGGACAGTGACTTTATTTCTCAAGGTGAAGTAGGGGCCCAGGTTTCTTTTATCTTGTGGCTTCACCATTCACTTAGGGCCTCCAAGTCCTCTGCTTCCAGCTAGGCAATGTGGAGAAGGCACACCCACTTTTTAAACACCCTGGATTGGAAGAAAAAAACATCACTTTTGCTTCTGTTCCATCAGAGAGACCTAGTCTCACGGCCGCACTTGGATGTATGGAGACTGGGCAACGTGTCCCTGGCTGAGCAGCCGTCTGTCAGCTCTATGGATGAAGAAGCATGAATTTTTGGTTGCAATTATCTTCCTTCCTCTACAGTGAAGACTAAGCGCTTATTTAGCTTGCTATTTAATGTAAATTGTCCACCAGACCACATATTTTAAGTTAGAAACATCACAGTCTTAGGTAACTTTTCAAAACTTCATCTAGCAAAGTGGAAGAACAGTTATCAACCAAAGCACAGGCATTAATTGACATGAGCTCGGGATAGGGCTTGGAGCAAAGCCTTAGAGTCAGAGGCTCTAAATCCCGAATGCAGTTACTATTTGATCACAGGCAAATTAGCCTCTTTGAGACTCCGATTTCCCAGTAGCGAAATGGGCAACATAACAGCCACCTTGCAGACGATTAGCAGAGCGATATGCATATGTAGGGGTCCTAGCAGGCAGGAGGTAGCAAATAAACAATGACTGCTATTACGATGTTTTCTGAACAAATGTTTCTTTTTTTTCTTTTTATTTTTAATTGACACATCATGGTACATATTTACAGGGCACAGTGTGATATTTCGATACATGCATACGACACGTAATGATCAAATCAGTGTTATTCGCATAGCAAACATATTTCATTTTGTTGTGTTGGGAACATTCAAAATCTGCTCTTCTATCTATCTGAATATATATAATAAATTATTAATTTATACAATATTCTACTGTATGTTTTTAAATATACAATATAAATTATTAATTTATTGTATCCTCTCATCCTCCCAATTATTAATTATAGTCACCCTGCAGTGCTATCAAACATGAGCACTTATTTGTCTTACCTAGCTGTAATTTTGTACTTGTTAACCAACCTCTGGCTATCCCCATCCCCTCCCCCAACCTCTAGTAACCACAGTTCTACTCTCTATTTCAATGAGATTAACTTTTTCAGCTTCCACATATGAGTGAGAACATGTGGTATTTGTCTTGCTGGGCCTGGCTTATTTCTCTCAACACAATGTCCTCCAAACTCATCTATGCTGCCTGAATGACAGGATTCCTGAATGATTTCTTGAGAAAGCGAACATACCTTCTTTCTTTTAAATTGCTTTGAAAATAGAAAGTGCAGTGAAGGCCCAGTAATGAGCTTTATGTAAATAAAAGATGTAGGAGAATGTGGATGTCACGCTTTCAAATGCCACCGTTACTACATCTGTCCTGTATCCAGAACAAAACCAGAAATCAGAGTCTAACCAAGCAGTATGATTAAACTGCTTAAAATTGTCCCAGGCCAGGCACGGTAGCTCATGCCTGTAATCTCAGCACTTTGGGAGGCCTAGGCGGGTGGGTCACCTGTGGTCAGGAGTTTGAGACCAGCCTGACCGACATGGTGAAACCTCGTCTCTACTAAAAATACAAAAGAATTAGCTGGGCGTGGTGGCACATGCCTGTAATTCCAGCTACTTGGGAGGCTGAGGCAGGGGAATCGCTTCAACCAGGGAGGCGGAGGTTGCAGGGAGCCAAGATCGTGCCATTGCACTCCAGCCTGGGTGACAAGAGTGAAATTCCATCTCAAAAAAAAAAAAAAAAAAAAAGACAAATTCTAGTAGGATCCATGGAAGATGAAAAGCATCATATTAATATCCATGATTTATTGAGTGTATATATTCTAGCCCTTAATCTTCATACCAACCCTGTGGGATGTATTACTGGTATAACTGTTAATACCACATACATTGTTACCATCACCACTTTGCAGATTAGAGAACTGAGGCATAGAGGGGGAAAGCAATTATCCAAGATGATCATAAGTGGTGGAACAGGGATTTGAACCCAGTCACTCTACCTCTAGATCTCAAGCTCTTAATCAAGGAGCCTGGGCTCTTGTTGAAGAAAATCCTTTAGCGATGTGAAAACATTCACACACAGTGCCTGATAGCATTGTGCTGAAGTGTGGTTCCAATTATAAATGTGGTAGGAATTCAGTCTGGAGAGGAACTCCCAGTGCCTGGGCATGACTGTGTGCTACGCATTGTACTGGGTGTTTTTCATCCTTCCCATTTAAGGAGATGGAGCATGGCATATATGGAAGGAGAAGAGGGGGAGCTTTGGAACTGGACAGGTAGGGTTTAAATCCTGGTGCTGCCATTTACAAACTGTGTAACCTCTGGGAAATTACTTAACTATTCTGATACGGTTTCTTCAATTGAAAATAGGGATCGTAAACAGCTACTTTACAGAGGAGGGTTCACTGTCATAAAACAGTACCAGCCTATGGTAGAGCAGATGCTGTTGATTCAATAGATACTGATGAAGTCCCACATATCTGGGAGTAACACTATCAGCCAGAATAAGCCAGGTTACACTGCTTTAACAAATCCCACTGGCTTAACATAAATAAAGTTTAATATTTGCTGACGCTACTTTTCCAAAGCAGATTGGCTGGGATTTTCTGCCGTCTTTACACAGAGACTCAGCTGGCTTGGGGAGGCTCCAACTTTGTACCACCATGATTGTCAAGACAGGAAAAAGAAGACATGGGGATTTGGTCACTGGCTCCTAAAGTTTCCATGTGAAAGCAACACAATCACTTCTGCTCTCCTTCCATTGGCCTAAGCAAGTCCTATGGTCACATCTAACTTCAAGAGGATGGGGTAGTGGATTTCTACCACATCCCAGGGGAGAGGAAAAAGTAGAAAACATTTTAAAATACTACTGCAGACACAATGTGTTTCTCTCTACAATAGATCTGCTAATCCGTATCTTAAGAGGAAACCCAAGCTCTGAGAGGTTAAGTCATTTGTCCAAGGTCACACAGCCAACCCTCTGTGAAAACAGGACTCAACACATGCCACTCACCCTGACTGTAGGATCTATAGGGACAACGTCCACAAACTTTGTATAGAAAGCAGAACAGTTTCAGGATGGGGGGCAGGGAGGCCCTGCAGAATAGGAACTGAATAGGCATGATGGTGGACAGAATAGGAATTGAATAGGCATGATGCACGTTTGTGTTTGTGTTCTGTGATTGATCCTGGGAAAGGGAAGAAGGGGCAGGGGAGTTTGTGTCAAACATCAGTAGAAGAAAAGTTTGGACAGGTAAGAATATCACGCGTCAGAGTACAGCAGAGACACATGTGTGGAGGATGAGGGCAGTGTTTCAGGCCATTACTCTGGCAGCAGTGAGGAGGCTCCCGGGGAGGGCGGGCTGTTGCAGGAGTCCGGGGTAAGGTGAGGAGGGGTAGACAGGAATGAAGGCAGCGGGAATGCAGAGGAAGGGCTGGACCTGAGAGCTGCAGAGGAGGCTCCAGTGAGGTCCACTGGTGGAAAAGAATCGCCATGCGATTTGCAGAACACCAGATATTCTTCAGCCTTCACTCTTCCCACCCCAGTCTGGTATATTGCACCATTTGTTTAAAAAAAAAAAAAAAAAATCCCCCAAGACCTCTTTTTCTCTAGCTTTCTTCCTTATTTTTCATGGTCTCTTCTTAGAAGGGGGGCAGTCACACCGCGGTGGGAAGCCCTTCCTGCCTGACCCGTACCGTGCGGGGTACCGTTCCTGTCACCATCGCCAGGATCTGGCTGGCCCTTACAGTGAAAGGAAATCTTCCAAGGCCTAAGGAGGCAAGAGGCCTTCAAGTCGCCTCCTGCTCAGCAAAGGGGTTGCTCAGCAGGCCGGGGTTCCTGGTCCACCCCAGGTCCCTGGTTTGCCCACCTCCGATGGTGGCCTCCGCTGGCAGGGTGGGCGCCTCTGGGGAGCCAGCTCCATCCCGGCGCCTTTAGAACCTCATCTCTTCCACGTCCCCGGCCTTCCTCCCCTTCCAGGCTGCTGTCCCTGCCGGGGTCCAGATAGTGTCCGAGGGCCGGCGGTTCGACGGCGGGCCCGGGGTTCAGCCTCCCGGCCTCCCTCGTCCCCGACTCTCCTTTCTTCGGAGAGGGCGCGGGGGCCGGGGCCAAAGCGCCGCTCTTGGGATTCTCCTGGACTCGGAGGTGCCCCAGGCGGGCGCAGCTCTGCCCCGCGGGGTGCCAGCCTCGGCGGGCAAGGTCCGTGAGTCACCGCCTGTAACCCAACACCAGGCCTCCCTGCCCCCTCCCCCAGCTCCGGCCGCCAGGCCGCGGCGACACCTACAAGAAAATGAAGGGGCGCCCGGGCCCGCGGCGCCCCCGGCCGGATGGCGAGCAGGTCCCGGCGGCCCCCGGCTCGCGGCGCTCTAGCTTCCCTGGCCCCGGGGCTCGGTCAGCCGCAACCGCCGTCCCGGCGCGAGCAGGAATCCAGGCCGAGCGGCCGGAGCCGGAGCCCGAGGCGGCGGAGGGCCCGCGATAGCTGCGACTGGCGAGCCCGAGAGCGCCCGGGGAGGGGGCGCCCAGCTTGGAATTTCCCGGTCCCCTCCGGCCCAGCGAGGACAAAGGCCCCCTGGCCGCCGCCGCCGCCGCCGTGGCCTACGCCGCGCCGCACAAAGGGCGAGTCGCGACACGCTCCCATCCCCCTCCCAGCTCACTGCGGCCCCGGCCCGGGGTGGCTGCAGGGAGGTGGGGGAAGCCCTAGCTGCACCGCCCCTCGCTCCCCCTCCCCCTGGGCAGCGCGAGCGCCGTCCCCGCCCCCGCCCCGTCTGCGCGTCCTCCAGGGGAGGGGTTGGGGGGCGCGGCGCCCCACATAACACTCCCCCTCCTGCGCTCCGAGCCACCCTCTCCCCTCCTTCCTGCAAACACCACCGCCTCCCCTGCCACCGCCGCCACCTCGCCCGAAGCTCCACAGTTCGCCGCGGCCGGGGGGCGGTTCGCGGACCGTGCGCGCCGCGGGCGCCAGATGTGCAGTCCCCGCCGCCGCCAGTGACCGAGCTGCAGCACGAGCGGGATCGGGCCGCGTCCCTGATGCTGCGGGGGCGACCTTGAGCGTACCGCGGCTTCCCTTAGTGGGGACCACGACAACCCAGCGCTGTGTCCGGTGTTGCCCTCTGCAGCCCGGCTCGCCCCGCGCTTGGACATGGAAGGGGCCGCCGCGCCCGTGGCGGGGGACCGCCCCGACTTGGGGCTGGGGGTGCCGGGGTCTCCTCGAGAGGCGGTGGCGGGGGCGACTGCAGCCCCCGCGGCGGCGGCCGCCCCGGAGCCCAGGAAGCCTCACGGGGTGAAGCGGCATCACCACAAGCACAACTTGAAGCACCGCTACGAGCTGCAGGAGACCCTGGGCAAAGGCACCTACGGCAAAGTCAAGAGGGCCACCGAGAGGTTTTCGGGCCGAGTGGTGAGTGGGTCAATCCTAGAGGGTGCGGGGGGAAGCTGGCTGGACGCGGCTGGGGACCGATGGCGTGCGAGGTGGGGATCTGTGCGCCCTAGGGCTCTCTTGACAGGGAGGGGGCTCATTGGGAAGCCCCGAGACAGACTCTTTCCCCAGCACCCCGTGACTCAGGCGTGTCTCTGTCCTGAAACACTTGTTACATCCTGTCTGCACATATTTTGTTTTATTTTTTGGTTTGTTTTAAAAAATTTAATCCCAGCAGCAAAGGAATGTTTTAGATTTGCAAACACTTTGCAGCGTTGGGACGGCCGGGGTCTCCCTCGCAGGCACACATTCAGACCATGCCCCGAAACGCCTTATTTCCACAACTCTCCAAATAACCACATTCCCAAATAAGAGCTAGCCCCTCAAGTCCCGTGTTTTGTGGGTGTCCCTACCCCCTTGCACCCATCTGCCCGCAGCCCCTTGCTCTGCATCCTCCCACTCAAGACTCTGCATTGCCCTGATGATGCTGTGGCTGCAAGGGAGGGCGACTCCTGCCTGTTTTTGAGACAAGGTTAGGGAGCAAAAATAAAGACTACTGCAAGTCTGAGGATTCTAACAGTTTGCATCGTGGCTTTGGGAGGAGTGAAATGTCCAGGGCATGTGCTTAGTTGCAGCAGGCTCAATTGCGTTTCAGCTCCTGGTTGCAGGGCTACCAAACGGCTGAAGGGGTCTGGCCCCGCTGCTCTTGTGACAGCTGACACCCTGCCAGGGTCCTGGCACCATTTGCACAGCTCCAAGAAGTGCTTTGAGTGCCTTGGGGTCTGTCTGCCTTGTCCCAGCCTTGGTTTGTTGTTATTTTCACTTCTGCAGAACAGGCCCTTGAAATCCACACTGCTTGTGGCTAGAGAGTTGGGTTCAAAGTGACTGACTGTTGCACAAAGATTTTGTGTGGTGTGTGGCAGAAAATTTACATGGTTCTTTGATTTGAAACAGATCAGATATATTTTAATCGATTTAGGGCCAAAGTCAGAAACTAGTTATGGGGCTCCTTGTGTGCACTTTTGGGAGTGTTTTGGGGGCTCAGGGTTGCTTATAAACAACAAATGACTGCAGGAAAAAAGGAAAATGAGCTGTCAAATAGCAGCTTAATATTGACATGTTTCTTTTGCATTTGGGCAGGGACAGTTCTGTGAAAAAAATAGGGGTGCCAGTCAGCAAAGTTCAGTCCCCAAATTCTCAAATATCTGGATACCTGGATAATGCCCTCCCAACCCATTTCTCAGATTCGATGTTTGAGTCTATGTAACTTCATCCCATAACGTTATTTTTAAAAAATCTGTTATCAATTAATTGGAAATTTGAGATGTACATTTCTTTTTAAAGCTGGCTCTGTAATAAATTCTACAGCAAGCAAGTAGTTGAGAATTCACTCTGGGCAGGTGCCATTTTTGTAGGATGAAACTGTTACAGGGGAGGGTTGTAGGGGTGGCCTCTGATGAAGGCATTTTCAGGTTTGTGGAAGAAGAGGCTGGGACATGTGCGCTTCATTCATGCTTTTCTTCTGAGGTGATATTCCCCAGGCTGGATGTTGAATAAGCAAAAACTAAGCTTAGCTCCCTGCTCATGTTGTCTTAATAGCTGCTGAAGAATCGCACTGGGAAGGTGGGAAGCAGAATAATGAAAAACAGACGCAGTTCGAGTTGCAGGTTGAGAATGTGAGACTATGAGGGGTTGTTGAAGTGGTAAGGGTGTGCCTGGGGTCTGTGAAGGGACCCCAAAGTCTAAATGCTGGGGCACTGCCTCAGACCCTTCTAAAGAACGAACCCTTGTCTTATGGCAGATGCCTTTCTGAGCTTCAGTGGGACTTCCTGTCAGGCGTTCTTCGAACTGCCTGATCCACAGACTAGGTTAGAGTGAAAGGCATTTGCATCAGTAGGCAGCAGTCCGCCTTTCTCTTTGGGGGATGTCTTTCTCTTATTTGCAGAAACTGAACATTCCGTCAGGATTTAGTCAAGAGGCCGCGAGGGGGCGCCCTGAGAACGAGAGAGGCTTCTTTACCAGCCACAGGTCTGAAGTCCCGCTGTGTTATTGTTCAGCCCTAGTTCGGTTTCCCATTGTGCTATTAATTTCAGCTAAATCTCTAGTTTTACCCCAAAATTATGTAAAGATTTTAAATCTGGCAGCAGACCCACGCCCAGAAACTGGCAGTCTCTAAAATGCTTCATTTATTCACGGGGCTGCTTTCTCCTTGATAGCTAAGCTTATAGAATGTTAGCCAGATCCCTGGGTGAAAACCTTGCATAAAACAGATGGGAAAACTGAGGTTTGGGGAAGGGAAGTCCTCCTTGGCCCCCCTGTCCTCCCCCTGCCGAGCACACTGCTCACGGATGGTGTTAAGAACTTAAGTGAGAAACAGGAATTGTCAAGTGGAGAATTTCCTGTGACTGGCTGAACAGAAAATAACACCAAACACACAAAAAATTGGTCAACGAGTTGTTCTTGCCCATACAGTGCCTGGTGACTCAGAACCTGTTAAGAGCAGCAAGAAATTTTCATCTAAAATATGAACTTGGAGTTTTCTTCTGGTACCGATGATGTGCTAAACATTCATAACTTGCTTTGAAGGTGCAGTTGAGGAGAACTGAAAGGGCGCTATCTTAATTTAGCCTTTTGATCTTTGGGTAGAATTTTGAAGTGATGCTTTATTTTCATTTGCACCAGTGCCTTTTACAGCGTCTCTCAAGAGGAGCAGTGGTTCTAACGTATTTTACTAATGTGAGTGGCCCAAGACAGGTGCCGGGTACGGGGCTCTATGAAATGCTGTGAAATCAACATCCCTGTTGAAAGCAGGGGCTCTTTTCAGAGAGGAGAGAAGTTTCAAAAAAATGAGGATGTGGTGGTTTTTAATTGCATACCTGGAAGGACCTTCCGAATAAAACACAACACAACACAGCATCATTTTCTATGTGCCGCTAAAGGCAGTTCTGAAGAAAAGTGCAGAATGAGATGCTTGGAGTCAGCTGGTGCGACCGTGTGCACCATCCAGGCATCCTCCTGCAGTCTTGCGGCCTCTGCTAAAGCATGTCTGTGAGACCAGGACTCAGAGTGGCTTGTTCCAGAGATGAACAAGCTCAAAAATGAGGCACTCTTGCAGAAAGGCTAAGAGCCCTGGCTTACATTCAAATCCTTGATCTATCCCCTACTAGCTTTGTGTCTTTTGGCAAGCTATGCGACTTTTTGAAACCTCAGCTTCTTCATCGGTAAAACGAGCTACTAAGAGTACCAACTTCATGGACTTGTGAGAACTGAATACAGTGATCTATATAAAACCTCAAAAGGGGACATTAATCAATTTAGTTCCTCCTTTGAGCAGATTTTTTTTTCTCATCTCGTTTTAGGATTTCATTAGCTTTTAAGACCATGAGAGAGACACAATACATTGTATCATGCAGAGAGAGATAGAAGAAATAATCAACTTTTCAGAGTAATAAAATAAATACCAAATTAATTAGGGAGGTGTGTCCATAGGAAGGTGAGATAATTAGCCAGATTCAGATAGGATCTGAATGCATTTCTCAAGTCTTGAATTTGGGCCTTGTTTATTGCACAACCTTTGTTTTGATACAGTTTTGGGCAGGCCTGTCGGGTGAGCCTCTGTGTCATAATTCAGCATGCATTTTCTTTGAGCTAAGCTCCCTGGACCTGCGGGCCACACAAAGCATTGCAAAAAAAAAAACAAAAAAAAACCACAAAAAACCAAAACCACACAATTTTATGTCCTGTGATCACCTCTGTGTCAAGGGGCCAAGTTCAACTTCCTCCCTGTACCAGGTTGTCTCTAGTGAGCAGTAGGTGGTATGGTGTGAGCTGGAGGCAGGGTCCCTGGCAGGGAGTATGGGATGGGAGTGGCAGGACTGGTGGTCAGTGTGTGCCCCTCCCCCACAGTCTGCCCTGCTGCCCCCGGCCACTAGAGCATTAGCTTGGGTGATGGGGCATCCTCACCTAGCAAGCCAAGTGTTTTGACCAAAAATGGGTGTTTTAAGCACTGGCCCAAAGCTATTCATAGCCTCCTGCTGGAAAACTGCAAATCAGGGAGGTAAATTAGCAAGCTGGCCTGCCAAGCCAGAGGGTGTGTTGACGTCACATGCATGGTGGCAGAAGTGCCATGTTGCAGCTAAGGCCCAAATCCAGTTTTAGAATGTAAGGGACCATGGCAAACATGTGGTTCAAACTTCTCATCTTTGAGGCGGGACCAATAAGGAGCAGAAGTGTGAAGTGACTTTGTCCAGGTTGCACAGCTGTTGAATGACTGAGCTTGATCTTAGAAACCTGATTCTTGGTTTGGTATTTTTCCATCACTCATTTAATAAATCTTTACTGGAGAAAGATATGGGCCTCACTCTTAAAGAACTTATAATCTAGTAGCAAAGATGAAATGTACTTACAAACATTGAACTAATTCTGTTCAGTTCAACGAAGATTTATTACCATCTGCCATATGCTACTCACCGTGTTAAACGCTGAGACATAGAAATGAGTAAGACCCAGGGAGCTTCCAGCCTGGTGAAAGAGAAGGCGGAAGTAGTTACTAGGCATGAGTAACTCTTCCATAGAGGATTCGATTGTTTCAGGTGATTTTCAAGTTGGATTACAGCTCATTGAAGCTTAGCTCATCAAACTGAGTTTGATCCTGGACAGAATCATATTTCTGCTGCTACCATTATTTACTACCAGTTGATATTTTGAGAGCTTGTGGTACCTCGCACTGTGCTAAGTGCTTTAGAGACATTTTCCCTCACTTAACCTTCACAGCAACCCTGTGAGGTGTAAAGTAGTGAGACCCATTTTACAGATGGGGAAAATGACACATAGGGAGGTGAGGTAACTTGCCAAGGGTCAGACAGCTGGATGGTGTCTGACCAGTTTCCAAACGCGTTTGTTTGGAAACCCGTTGCTGCTAGAGGAATTGAGAACCTTCCTTAATGTTGCACAGCTGGTGACCTCTGGATTTGGGTGTGGTTCTTTGCTAATGGTGCCAGAAGAGCAGCCATGGGGTGATCCCCCACCCTTCCGGAAGGGGATCTAGAGGAGGGGCCAGGGCATACTGTGGGATTAGAAAGTGTTCTCCAGCTAATGGGAGGACAAGTGCTATTGAAAATAACCCTTGATTTGGGTTTCGGATGATTGAAATGTGAGGCTTTCCAAGGCATTCATTCACTTGTGTTTGGGGGAAGGTGAATATTCCAGGTGACTTGGAATGCAAGGTTTGTGCTGGGACACAATGGGAGGGCAGGATTAGTAAGGTAGGATGGGTGTAATAATAATAATTGATGCTAATGCAAATAATAGCAACTAATACTTCTTGAGTGCTTATAACATGCTAGGTGCATGTTAACTGATTTAATCCTCATAACAATTCTGCTATCATCTCATTTTCCAGATGAAGAACCTGAAGTCCCAGAGATGTTAACTAGCTTGCTCAAGGTCACAGGCAGCAGCAGAGCCAGGCCTGGACCCGGGCAATGTGAATGCAGAGACCTTGACCTTAACTCTCCCTCTAGAGGTGTCTGAGCTGGGTTCTGATCACAGTGGGCCTTGAGCCCATCAGTTTGGTGTGCTGGCTTGGAGCAGGGAGTTTTTGCAAGAGTTGAGTTGGGAAGATAAGAATCAGAGCCAAGTTAGGGAGATGAGATTTGCCTGCTTCTGGTGAGCCGTCTGTTTTTTGGTCTGTTTGTTGGACCTGGAGGAGCTTGTTTTAATGAATCAGGTCAGGGAGCTCTTCACCTGGACACACACAGAGTTCTTTGTTTCCCAAGCAGCCTCAGACCCTGGAGTCCCTAGGGGGCTTTGAGGGGTAAGCGGGTTCACTTCCCTGCCTGTAGACAAAAATGCCCCCACACCATGCCAGTATGTGTTGATCTTGCTTCCTCCTGGGAAGCAGCAGGAGATAAGGGTTTGAGTCAAGGTATCTTGTGTGTCGCTGTGTCCCGTGTGTCTTGAATCCATCCTGCATAGCTACTTATTGTCAATGCCTCGCGTGGTGCCAAGCACATAGTAGGTCCTCAACAGAGGCTTGTAGGATGGAACTGAAGTGAATACATTGAGTGAGAGAATATCTTGGGAGATGTAGAAGTTGTACGTTATCTTTCCAGACCTCAAGGAACTTCAGATTTGTAGGTAAGGAAAGACAATGGTTGGAAATGAATGGCAGGTTACAGAGCAAAGTCTGAAAAGACAGGCAGACCCTTCTCTGCACGAATTCCCCTTCTGTTACGTTTGCACATGCATTTGTTAGGGAGAGACGTATATCCAGGGTTTGTCAGGTTTCTGGCTGTGGCTTCCTGTCCTCAGTGGCTCCAGAGTCAGACAGCAGAAGTCTCATTTGTCTTTCCCACATGAAAGTCCTGGAGCATCTGTAAGTTATGATTTGTGAAGTATCTGCTTTAAAGCAGAATGCATTTATCATCGTACTGGCCCAGACGACATTGTAGAGTACAGGAATGAGAGGATCCCAGGCCTCAGAGTAGGAGGGGCCGGGCCAGATGACCCACCGTGAATGGAGTCTGGCTGAATTGATAAAATTCCCTGGAAACAGCCCAGGAGCAGCCAGATGTTGGCTTTACAGTGAAACTCTTCGGTTAACTTTTAACTGCATGTGAAAACCAGGGCTGGGCAGTTCCACTTCTAGGTTTACCCAGGAGAAATGCAAACATATGTCCACACAGAAACTTATACACAAATGTCCATAGAGCATTATTATTAATAAAAGCCCCAAAGTGGAAGGAACTGATGAATGGATAAATAAAATGTGGCACGTCCATTTCATTTGTGGAATATTATTTATGATCTATTCCATAATTTTATTTATGGAATATTTTTGGACTGTTATTCAGCAGTAAAAAGAAATGAAGTACTTAATACATGCGACAGCGTGGATGAGCCTTGAAAACATTATGCTCAGTGAAGGAAGCCAGACACAAAAGGCCACAGATTCCATTTGTATGTAATGTCCACAAGAGACAGATCCATACAGACAGAGTGTAGATGAGTGGGCCCGGGGGTGGGGCTGGGAGTAAATGGGGAGTAGCTGCTAATGGGTATGGAGTTTTTTGGGGGATGCTGAAAATGTTCTAAAATTGTGATGATGGTTGCACCACTCTGAATGTACTAAAAAACCCTGAATTGTGCACTTTAAATGGGTGAATTGTATGATATGTGAATTACATCTCAATAAAGCTGGTAATAACTTTAAAAAGGAGGGCACAGGGTGGAGAGTGGGAAAGGGGTGGAAGCCTGTATCTCTCAGGCCTCTAAGATTGCAACCTCTGGTTCCACAGAAATCTCACACTCATTTTGTGAAAGAAGCGAAGACAATATCCTGCCAACCATGGTCAACATACAGAGCCCCAGGGCCAGGCTGCCTGTGTCCATATGCCAGCCCACCCCTTGATAGCTGTGTGACCTTGGGCTAGTTACTAATTTTTAACCTCTGGATTCTTTGCTGTGGCTCACAATAGTTCTTCTTTTATGGATTGTTGAGAGGAAGCGCCAAAGTGACATAGCTAAGCCTTTTGCCTGGTGCCTGGCATGCAGTAGGTGCACAATAGATGCAGCCAGGGCCATTGCTACTCTACAAGGCGCCTTGACGCTAATTTAAAAAAGGCCTCCTCTAGGTGGATACATACGAAAAGGCTTCTGTCCTGGCCAGAAGCAGCCCCTCTCTGACTAGTGGCTCTGTGAGAACGACGTGGGCTGGGGCCCATTCACCTGTGCATTGACTGGTGCCTTGTACGTGTGTGATCTGCACATCCCTGCTTGGCAGCCCTGGTGGTAGCTTGCTTTCTTCTTCTTCTTAGCTACCACTTGTCAATACTCTGTGGCTGAAGCTTCCCCATAAAAAAGATATAACATCCCCATATTGGGGCTCAACACACCTGCTCTTCTTTTCAATCTAGCAATAAACCAGATAGATGTATTTAATATGTGCTTATTTAATATGTCCAGCACCATAGGGACTTTCAGAGGAGGATATTGCAAGTCCTGCCACTGAGATACCTCGAATTTAGTTGGGGCTATTAGATTCAGACATCTGGAATAATCTGAGAACAATGCAATAATCTGAGTATAGAAATGAGGTGTCGAGGCCGGGTGCGTTGGTTCACGCCTGCAATCCCCGGATTTGGGGAGGCCGAGGCGGGTGGATCACCGGAGGTCAGGAGTTTGAGACCAGCCTGGCCAACATGGTGAAACCCCATCTCTACTAAAAGTATAAAAATGCGCCAGACATGGTGGCACATGCCTGTAATCCCAGCTACGCGGGAGGCTGAGGCAGGAGAATCGCTTGCACCTGTGAGGCAGAGGTTACAGTGAGTCAAGATTGTGCCACTGCACTCCAGTCTGGGTGACAGAGGCAGACTCCATCTCAAAAAAAAAAAAAAAAGAAAAAAAAAAAAAAGGAATGAGGTGTGGAAGAAATCCCAGCTGTCAAATCAGACAGACTTGGGTTCAAATTCTGTCCTGCTCGCCAGGAGCTAGATGGTCCCAGGTAAGCTGCTCATTTTCTCTGGCTTCTGTTTACTCATCTGGAAAATGCAGCTATGAAATATCCTACCAAGTGCGAAATATCCTACCGAGTGAGATTGCCATCAGAAATAGGATTTGGAAGCTTCCAGCACAGAGCCTGGTGCATAGTAGGTTCTTGAAAACTAGAGCTAATATTACTGTTTCAGGGAGAAGTGCTAGGGTGGAGTACCCAGTGACCTTCTTATCTTGGCTCATGGCTCTTCATGCTTAAAATCCTCCCATGGGTTGCATGGGAACCAAAGTCTGAATTTACCATGTCCTTCGAGGCTCCTGCTTGGGTCTTCAGACCACCACTTCCTTACTCCTTTGTTTCAGCCCCGTGTCTTGTGTCCTGAGCACATGGAGGGTGTGTGTTGGACTATGTGTAGGCTCCATTCTTCCTTGTCTAGTAGAAAGGCAGCAGGGCTGCTGTCTGTCTCATTCGTCACTGCAGCCCAGCCTGTAGCCCAGTGCTAGGCATCTAGTGGGTGCTCAGTAAGAATGAATGAATGATCGAATGAACAATTGCAGGAAGAAGCACCAGCAAGCCTGAGAAGGGAGAGTTCTGTGAAGGCAGGAGTCATCAGGGAAGGCCCTGGGGCTCCATCCTCCTCCTCGTCTGGATCACGCCTCCCCTTAGCATTGTGTGCACAGCATTGCCGGGTGCTTCTCAGTGACAGCTCTGCACCGCAGCTGGAGAGGCGGCTCAAGCCCATCCCAAACCCATTCCCCACCCTTGGAGGCTGCTCCAGGTGGGTAGTTTTTCAGCTCTCAGTAGCCTCCTTGGGCTACTCCCACACTGGCCCGGCTTCCTTCAGAGAGTCCAGCCCTCCATCTGAGAAGCCCGGGTAATCAGCTCTGCAGAGCCTGCAAGGTTTAGATGCAAAATGCGTCTGCAAGGTTTTCAAAACATTTCTTTCTGGATTGTAAATCAAGTACTTTAAGAATGGTAAACCGGCTGGGGTGCGGAGTTAATGTATGTCTTGAAAAAACACCATCATGATTTGCCTTTTAAATTTGAGAAAAGAATTCCACTTCGCTTAGTTTCATTAGAGATATTGAGATTTCCAGGGGGAAGCGCTAAGAGGAGGCTGTGGTAGGTGTTAGCTCCTTCCTTGGAAGGGCGGGGAATGGTGAATGGCTTAGGGCTCAACTTTCATCTATTTGGCTGAAGGGCAATTTCCGTGTTTAAAAAAGGTAGCCGCTGCTTCTCTTAGTATCTCCAGCGGGACCCCATTCACTTCTGCCTGTGTCAGGCTCCCATTATTCATGTGGCTCAAGGGCCACAAAGATGCTTGATTGCAGCAGGTTCAAACGAAGCCTTGCTGGCTGCTGCCATTTCACCATGAACTAGGCTCAGCTCACGTGCGGTTCACCTCAACTGCCAAAGGTCACTCCTATCCCAGTCTTCTACAGGATCATGGAAGGGAAGTGGACCGTCCAATCTACACATTGAAAAGGGAAGCGGGCGTGGTGGCTCATTCCTGTAATCCCAGCACTTTGAGAGGCCGAGGTGGGTGGATTACTTGAGGTCAGGAGTTTGAGACCAGCCTGACCAACATGGCGAAACCCCGTCTCTACTAAAAATACAAAATTAGCCAGGCACGGTGGCGCACACCAGTACTACTGGTGGCGCAACTACTCAGTAGGCTGAGGCAGGAGAATCACTTGAACCTGGGAGGCGGAGGTTGCAGTGAGCCAAGATCACACCACTGCACTCCAGCCTAGGCAACAGAATGAGTCTCTGCATTAAAAAAAAAAAAAAAAAAAAAAAAGAAGAAGAAGAAGAAGAAGAAGAAAAGAGAGAATCTGGAGAAGAAAAAGAAAAGAGAGAATCTAGAGCTAGGCTTCCTGGATTTGAAAGAACGTGAACCTCCTGTGTAACCTTGAGATAGTCAGCTGTGACTCGATTTCTTCATCTGTGAAATGGGAGTTGCAGGGTTAACAAATTGTATGTCGAGTTCTTAGAAAAGTGTGTTGCCAACAGTGAATGGTCTGTAAATCTAAGTTTTGGAAGGAGGACTCTTTGGAAAGGCAAGATGGGGTCTCTGCCATGTCTGTCCCTGCAGCAGCCTGGGCACGGGGCATTGCACACAGTAGGTGCCGCTTTGTCGAGCACGCTTGCTTCACTTGTAAATTGAGGGGCTGAGACAAAAATGTCCTTAAGGGTTCCTTCCAGCCCATAGGAAGAGATCCTAGGATTCCCTGACAGCCTTCATTTCCTGTTGCTTGTTTTTTGGCAGAAGGACTCCTTGCTGGGGAAAGCGGAAGTATCTTCCATTCTCATACCCACTTTGCAAGTGTACGAGACTCTCCCTATGTAGATTGTCAGTCTACGTTTGGGGAGGTCTGCTCACCTTCCCTGCTCTCTGGTTCTGTGGGATGTGAATGCATTCTGTTCAGCTCCAGGCAGCCAGGGCTTTCTTAAACATGTGTATGAGGTGGCTTCTGAACTAGACTCTATGTGAGACAGAAAATGTTCACCCATGCTGGGTGTGGTTGCCCCTGCCTGTAATCCCACACTTTGGGAGGCCAAGGCAGGGGGATCGCTTGAGGCCAGGAGCTCTAGACCAGCCTGGTCAACACAGTGAGACTCCTCTGTCTCTATGAAAAAATTAAAAAGTTAGCCGGGCATGGTGGCCTGCCCCTGTAGTCCTGGCTACTTCGGGGGCCAAGATGGGAGGATTGCTTGAGCCCAGGAGTTGGAGGCCACAGTAATCTATGATCATACCACCGCACTCCAGCCAGAGCGAGAAGTTGTCTCAAATAAAAGAAAAGAAAAGGAAAAAAAAAAAAAAGTGCTCATCCTCAAAGAACCTCTCAGTTTTGTCATCTGTAAAATGGGCTGGTAATAGAACTGAACTCCTAGGTCGTCACAAGGACTCATGGGCCACACACATGCTGAGAACAGTGCCTGACATGAAGCCAGTTGTCAAGCAGTGTTATTTGTTGTTATTTGTGATTCAGAGGAGGGTAAGCTCATGTTCTGCTGGGCTGCTCAGAAGAATCTTTGCTCATTCCTTAAATGTTTAGACTTTAAAGGGACTTTGCTTTTGGTCCCAGTGAGGCCAGAGGCTCGTGGCTGCCTCTGCTCTCAGGATCTCTCTGGGGACGCCACTTAGTCTTCCCAAGGCTGTAGCAGTGATTGGGCACATTGAGCACGCGGGAGAGCTTGGCTTCTTGATCCTGGGTGACAGGTAGGCTAGAGGCAAGATTCCAGGGATGAGGAAAAGACTTAAGAGAGCCCTGTTCCCAGGGGAAGGGATGTTTTTGCAGTCTCACTTAAAGGGAAGACTTGACTCATATGTTTACTACTCTTTCATCCTTGATGATGAACAAATAAAGCTAACCTTTACTGAGCACTTTATTTGCCAGGCCCTGTGCTGAGTGCATTGCCGGTGTCATCTTGCCGAACTCTTAGAACCATTCTATGAGATAGATGCTGTCACCTGACTTTGCCCAGAGGTAACTGAGGCCCAGGGCCCCACTGTTTGTAATTTGGGGATGATGGCAGGAAGGCAACCCATGTCTGTCTGAGCTCGAAATTATGAGCCTAGACTGCTTCCCAAGAAAGAGTAGAAATAACTGTCATTTTTTCTTGTGGCAGGTGTTCCCTTCTGCCTCTCTCAGGTAGCTGGTTTAAAAATATTTATTCGAATAGCACTGTGCTAGGCACAGGGGGAGGCAACAGAGAGTAAGATATTGCCCCAATGAGTTCACCCACCTCTTGCTTCTAGAGTGTACATCTAACCCTGGCATTTGAAGATCCTCAGTCTTTGTGGTCCACATTTACCCCTCCTTGCTGGTCCTTTTAAGGAGACTGATTTCTTGTTGTATTTTTTTTCTTCTTCTTTAATCTCTCAGAATTTTATTGCTTTCTATCAAACACATCCGTTAGGCAGCCTGGGCTTTCTCAGTATCAATTAAGACAGATACCAGCAAACCTTAGAAGCTCTCCGTGGTCCTTGAGGCAAGATAATTACCTTGTGTGATTCTTAGTAGATTTGGAAGTGAACGCTTTCTTTTATTAGCAGAAGCCATGCAGGGAGGAGGCTAATGGTCTGTTTCTCTGGTGAGCTCAAAGCCCAGCCGTGAACGTGTTTGCCTGGAAAGACAGGGCAGTGATGTGCTTGCTGCCCTGAGGAGAACCTCATTTTGCATCTTCCTCATGGTTTGTGGGTATCTGTTTTTCAGGCAGGACCAAATGGAATACTGAGGGAGGAAGCAAATGAGTGTGTGGACGTGAAGCAGGTAGTAGAGATCCTAGAGAGGAGAAAAATGAAGTGGAAGTCTCCACTTATTTGGTTGTGCAGGAAGGTCCAGGGCAGAGGGAGCATCCTTCCCCTAACAACCCTAACAGCAGGAATCATTGAGTGATCAGTGTGCACCAGGCACTATTCTAACTATTTCCCGCTTTTTCACCTTCAAACCTATATTATTATCACATTCATTTTGTAGATGAGGAAGCAGAGGCTTAGAGGAAGTCCAACCGCTCGCCCAAAGTCACAGAGCCGGGATCACAGGATGTAGGGCTGGACCGTCTGACTTCAGCGTTCGCGATTACAACCACTGTTGGAGCCGGACTTAAAGCACAGAGAAGTTGCCTCCGTGCTTGGGAAAATAGCAGTATGAAGAACTTAATTTCATGATCCCAGTCGCTCTATGTCTTACTCATTTATTTCCTCCCAGCGCCTAGTTCAGTGCCTGGCACGCAGTCAGAATGCAATAAATATTTGTCAAATGGCTGTGGACTATTATGAGTCTGGGTATGTTGGGCGACTTGACTGCTGGTTCCATCACTGCCACAACTTAAGCTGTGTGACCTTGGGCAAGACATGTCCCTCCATGGCTTCAGCTAACTTATCTGTAAGATGAGCGCTCCGGGCCAGATTTTTGTTTTAGAATTTCTTATCCATTCAACAGATATTTATTTATTTATTTATTTATTTATTTATTTATTGAGATGGAGTCTGGCTCTGTCGCCCAGGTGGGAGTGCAGTGGTGTGATCTTGGCTCATTGCAACCTCCACCTCCCGGGTTCAAGCAATTCTCCTGCCTCAGCCTCCCGAGTAGCTGGGACTACAGGTGTGCACCACCACACCTAGCTGACTTTTGTATTTTTTAGTAGAGACGGGGCACAGGCTGGTCTCGAACTCCTAACCTCAGGTGATCCACCTGCCTCAGCCTCCTAATGTGCTGGGGTTATGGTCACGAACCACCACACCCGGCCATTTAACAGATATTTATTGATTACGTTCTTTGTGTGAGATACCACTCTAGATGGTAGGGAGACAGCCATCGTGAGACAGATGATGTTTCTGCTCCCTTCCTTGCAGCTTACATTCAAGCCCCTTCTAAAAACTGCATTTTATGAATCTTCATGCCTTGCACCAAAATTGTTTCAAAGTGGCAGTTGCTGGATTCTCTTCTGTTTGTCTTCCTCTACTAAAAGGCAAGCTCCACCAGGCCAGGGGTTTTCATCAGTTTTGCCTACTGATGTACCCCAAGTGCCTAGAACAGTGCTTGGCAAGTAAATATTGCTGATACGCATGCATGAATGATTGCAGTATCTCCTCTGCTAATGAGATCTCAGGATATAAAAATTCTAGGGCTGAAGCCTAAGAAAAAAATTAAGGAGCAAAAATCCAATTGTCCGGGAAAAAAAATCCCATTTTCCAGGAAAAACACTGCCTTTATAAAGGCAAGAACAGTTAAGATTGGGATGGTTTGTTATTATTCCTGCTAGTTGAGGGATTGGGGAGTCAGGCAGGATTCCTTACTTTTTCATCTGGTGATGCTTTTTGCAAACCGCAGAGAAAACAAAACAAAAACAAAAACTCTTCCTTTCCCCCAACCCCTCTGCTTCAAGCAGAAAAAGCACTTGCTTCTTAAAACAGCTCATGAAGGAAAAAATTATAATGAATATTTTGTATTTCTCTGGTGGCGGCACAGTCTGAATTCCATTCAGCCCCACAGTGAGTTCTAATTTTATGAAATGTTTGGATTAGCCACCAATTTTCCGGTGGAATTTAGGAGGCTTGTAATCGTGCTTACGCTTGAAGCGAAGAAATCTCATAAAATCCTTGCAGTGTCTCGGGCCCAGTGGGACGTTGTAGCCAAGGACAAAATGACCATCAGCAGAATGACGGGAGGAAAGAGATCTCTTTGGCAGCTGTGGCCTGGCTTTGCAGATGATGGTGTGATCCTGAGCTGCAGTCTCTGGGGCTTGGCTGGGCTGCATACCATTTTCAACTGCTCATGGGCTGTAAAAATTCCAGCCCAAGCACAATGCCTCGTACCTGACCTTGTTCTTTCAATTCCCAGAGCCAGAGAACATTAGGGCATCTGGTAATTGGGTGAGAGGCATTTGATATAGCACATGGTGCTCTGTCTTCCCCTCCTTATAGCTCATATTGCCTTGTGTTGTAATTTCCAGCTCACATATCTGCCTCTTTGCCTCTTGACCTACACTGTCTGATAGGGGCACATATGGCTATTAAAGTTAAAATTAATTGTAATTAAATTAAATAAAACATTCAGTTCCTCGGTGGCACCAGGCACATTTTAAGTGCCCAGTAGCCCCATGTGGCTAGTGGCTATCATGAGATGTTGCAGAATAGATCATTTCCATTATCATAGAAAGTTCTGCTGGGCAGGACTAGTGCTGCTCTAGACACTGGGTTGAATGAGGACGTGGCACACACTTGGCCCCTTACCTTGCTTTATTAGCTCCACAGCACGCATTATGATCTATAAAGTATTATATTTCTGAGCAACCTCGTTCATCACATTTGTTGTATCTCCAGTGTCTAGAACAGTTTCTGGTATGCACTAAGCACCCAGTAACGATTTTTAGAATGAATGAAATTACCTGAATCAGCATTGCTTTGCATGAGCCTCACACATAATGGGCCTGCAAACAAATGGAACATATACTTGTAGAGTTGAAACCATGGAGTGGATTCATCTGATATTTGTCGAGCGTGGACTACAGGCTGGGTGCTATGCGAGGCTCTGGGTATATAGTGATGAGCAAACAGACATAGATGCTTTAGGTAAGGAGCTTATTCAATCCAGTGGCTCTTAAATTTTCAGGGATATGGGAATCTCCTAGGTGCACCTGTTAAAATATGCCATCCTTGTCACTGACCTCAGAGAGTCTGATTCTGATTCAACAGGGTTGGGGTGGGACTTAGGGACACCTGAGTATCTTCTGCATTTTAACGAAGCAACTCAAGTGAATGTGATGGGGGAAGTCCATATGTTATTTTGAGAACACAGCTCTGGACAACGGGAAGCTAGCTGCTGTATTCATTTGGGGATACACCACACCATTTTCTGTAGTCTATACCTTCTCTTGTGATAAATGGAGGGCTCCTATTTGGACCTGAAACTTGAGGTCTCTTTCTTGTTATCCAATCATGGAGTAATAATAGTGGCAAACAATTACATAGCAGCAATTACTTGCCAGGCAGTAGTCTAAGCATGTCAGTCACTGACCTGAATTCATCCCCATGGTAACCCTAAGAGGTGAACACCATTATCATCCCCATTTTTCAGGTGGATAAACAGGCACAGAAAATTAAGTCACTTGCCCATGTTTATACTCCTTGTAAGATCTGAAAATCCTGAACTGCTGTGATACTGCTGCTCGTGGCCACTGGACTTGGGGCAGCTGCCTCCTGAATGCCCAGTGTGCCTTTTTATCCTTTTCTGCTAGTTGCTTGGAATCAAAGTTCTGGTATACTTATGAAATGCCTGTTTAGGGGATTACCACGTGTGGATGTTATGAGCACTCTTGGTCTACAAATGTCTACCTCTGCCCCCAAGGAGCTTAACTATTCAATGGACATTCCCTTGGGCCTACTGTGCAGCAGCCCTGTGTCGTACACCCAGGCATAAGACTTCACCTGGTCTGATGGAGGAGGCAGAAGCACAGGCAAAGAGTTTCTGAGAAAGTGTCACACACAAGATAGATTTTCTTCTAGACAGGAAAAGCAAAGCAAATCTTTAAGATTGGATTTTCCTCACTTTTGCTGCTTGTGACTCAGGTTTTACATAGTTTTGCTGTTTCACCCAATAGGGGTGTGTGTGTGTGTGTGTGTGTGCTTTGTGTGTGTGCTTTGTGTGTGTAGGGATCCACCACCCCATTCTGTCCGCAGTTTTGTTCATACCTGCTTTTCAGGAAGGATGTACCTCCCTCCCCACCCCCACTTTTTTTCCCCAAGACAGGGTCTCGCTCTGTACCCCAGGCTGGAATGCAGTGGAAAATCTGGGCTCACTATAACCTCTGCCTCCCAGGTTCAAGTGATTCCAGTGCCTCAGCCACTCAAGTAGCTGGGATTAGAGGCACCTGCCACCACGCCTGGCTAATATTTGTATTTTTAGTAGAGATGGGGTTTTACCATGTTGGCCAGGCTGGTCTTGAATGCCTGACCTCAAGTGATCTGCTGGCCTTGGCTTCCCAAAGTGCTGAGATTACAGGTGTGGGCTACCATGCCCAGCCTCCCACCCTTTTTGAACCACTTAGAAAGGCAAGAGACCCCTTAGAACTGAGAGCTGCTTAGAACTCCTATCCCACATGGGAATACCTTGAAAAGAGAAGCATGAAATGAGGAGGGGTTAACATTTAGAAACCACCTTGTGCGTGCCTTCTGCAAGGTACACTAGATGAGGCAGTTTACATACGTTATCTTGTACGATTTTCACAGCAACACTGTGATGGGGAGTGATGATCGTCCTCACTTTAGGGTTAAAAGAAACCGATGCTCAGACAGAGTGGCTGATCTGCTCAAGAAAGCAAGACAGCATTGGAGTTAAAAACTCGGGTCTACCTGACCCCACTGTGGGTTCTTTCCACTATGCGGCTGCTAGTTCTCAGGCCCAGCTGAGCATGAGAATCACCTGGGATCTTTTCAAAACACTGACGTCTGGACTTTTCCCCAGGCTAACCAAAGGAGGCTGTCTGGGGAAGGAACCCGAGTAACAGTGACCTACCTGTAGGTCACTGTAATGCACTGCTAGGGCTGAGAGCCACTGGCTAGAGCGTGCTGACAGCAGAGGTTCAAGGGTCTGCTCTCCTGAAGGTGTCCCCATCCATGCCTGGTCAAGCTGGAACCTTGCTCACAGGAAGGTGAGCCCCCTCCTCCATCCTCACCCCTGTGGGACTGGTGTGTCCGAAGCCATTGCACTGGACCTGGGCCGAGACCTCTTGCTATCTTGCATCATAGGCTGCCTGTAAATCAGCAGCTGGCTTGTTTTCTTTTAGGCCCCAGTTGTAGTGACCTTTGACTGTCTGTTTATTTCAGGGAAATAATTCCATCCTGCGAAATCAATTCCCTGGGGGCTACAGAAGTACATTTGGAGGGACTTCTGTTAGTGGGGTGACCTGAAATGGCTTCTCAGAAGAGACGACAGCTGCTGTTTTTCTCCCAGCCCCCTTCTCACTTTGCCCCCGACATTATTCTCTGAGTCTCAGATTTTGAAGTTCTCATTGTGGTGTTTGTATTTGAACACACCTCTGCATAAGGTCTATTTGTTATTATTATACTAATAAAGATGATAAGAACAGCCAGTGTTTTTGGAGCATATACTGGATGTTGGGCACAATATTGGGCATTTTCTGTATGCCATCTCACATCACTTTGCCTTTTCTTGGCAATGATGAGGGCAAATCTAAGTCTGAAATTGGACTTCTTATCCTTAGCAGAGGGCCAGTTGCAGTGGTGCTGTAAGTTTCTGGTCGTGTTGGAGGCCATGGTCTGTAGAGACTGCCGTACTGGAAGCGGTAGACTTGGCTGAGATGAGGGTGGGTAGTTGGCTCATTGTGTGGACTGGTGTGGGAAGAGCGGAGAGTCGCCCAACAGCCCCTAGTGTTCAGCCTGCCGTGAGCCTCAGTCAATGGAATGGAGAACGCTGGTTAATTGGATGCTTTGGTTAAGTGGAAATACTAATAAGTTATAATAGAATGCTCTAAATATATATTTTTTCCAGACAATTGAAGCTCACCCATTTAAGAGCCAATCCTCTTAAACATTGCAGGCATTTCTTTAGGAACTCTTTCTCATCGGGATGCACACTTTCTTGCCTTCTTAAAACAAAGCTCCTTGAAGGTAATTAAAACCTTTTCTTGATGAGTTTGAGAAAATTCTCCTCGATGGTCCTCTGTACTGTGTTTTGGAGTTCTCATGTCTACTATTTATAGTTTGTGTCTGTCATCTCCCTCATTAACTTTCATTCCTCTTTGTGACCTTTTTAAAAAATAAAATTCTTCTTTTCCCTTAGTGAAAATAGTGCATGCTCAATACTGAAAACTCACCAGATACAGAAAAGTTAAAGATTAAGGGGAAAGTGAGTTGTCATGTCTTGCTTCTGTCAGTGAGGCTTTGTCTCTCAGCTTTCTAATTCCATTTTTTCCAGCTTCCCTACAGATTTTCTGTGACTAAGCTTTCCTCGTAATTGTGTTAGTGGGAAAGCTATGGGTGACCATCTCCAGGGGCTCTGTGCATGGAATCCATGCCTTTTCTTTGAGTGGCGTTTCTAAGGGCTTATTTCCCTTCCCCAAAGTCTTCAGGGCTGAATAGCGCTCCAGGCATGATGTTGTGTTTTCTGGGTAACAGGATGAGCTGCCTTGGGGTAAATAGGACTGGTTGGGGTCACTCAGTTAGGATGTGGCTGAACTGGGTCTCTTGACTCAAGGTCAAGTGCATTTCCTATTTTGCTACCTCTTACTTGTGTTTTACACTACAGGTTAAGGGATAGTGGTTTTGGCATAAAGAAGCTCTTGCTATATTTGGATAATTAAAACCAGGAAAAACCTACCTGTATCTCAATCATCTATGTTGCTCAGGTGACAGATTTTTGGATTTCTTTTTTGAGGCAGTAAGAAGTAGAATTTAGTCCCCTCGTTAGCATGCGAGACCCAGTCTCTGTTGGAACATCAGTCTTAGATTAATACTGAGATGGAATCAGAAACACACTTGAAAGCAACTTACATTATTATCCTTACATAGCTTACATTTTATGACCTGCTTAAAGATGCAAGGAGCATAAATCTTGGGAAGGACGGTCTTATTTACTTGTTCGTCTTTTCCACAGATGGGATGCTCACATTAGAGCCGGGCTGGCTTCAGATGTCTGCTCCAGGATATTTTAGCTGAACTGTATGAGTCCATTAAACAAATGTAAAAGTTTTTGGGAAAGAAGAGCAGTGTCTCAAACCAAATGTTTTACATGGAGAACATCTGGGGAATATTGGTATTTGTGTGTACAGTACATCAGAAAGCAGCTTGGCGGGGTTCCGCAGGGATGTTTCTGGCCTGTGGTTGCTGGATTTGACAGTTTTGTTGTAAGGGAATGGTTCTTATAAAGTATTGCCATCAAAGCAACGCTTGATCCAGGAAGGAGTGTCCTTGCTTAGCCGCACATTCAAATTGTTCTGATTAGCTCTCTGACCAGACCTTCCATGACATTTGAGCAATCCGCTATCTGAGCTAGTTTCCCCCCCAAGGCTTTACACTCCAGAGAAAGGAAGCATCTCAATGCCAGGGCTAAGAGTGTTTTCTTCCTTAGCACACATTTCCATAGATTTGACAAATATGGAAACAGGTGTGGTCCAGTGGAAGCAGCATTGGCCATCGGATCTAAGTACCTGGGTTGAAACTTGGGTGGGGCCTTCATGACCTGTGGAAACTTGGGGAGTTCTTTTCGGTTTCTGTTTTCCTCTCCTGCAAAATTTCTAGCCTGTCTTATGGGGTGGTGGTGGGGGGAATAAAAGAAAGTGGGATGACATCGTATCTACAAGTGGGAGGTCATTCATGCAACATGGCATTGCCTCCGTGGATCTGTGGTCTTAGCCGCAAGTACAGAGGCCACTTGGACCAGAGTGGAATCTGGGTAGATTGCCCGACTTCAGCAACTTGTAGATATTGGGCCAAGTTGGTGGTAGTGGGTGGATGTGTAAGAAAGGAATAATTCTTATACAAATTAAGACTTACGATAGTCATCGTTTTTGTTAAAATTAAGCTCAACAAATATTTATTGGAATTCCACTACTATAGAGCCAGATCCTTTCCTAGATATTGAGGACACAGAGGGGAACACGGCAGTTCCTGGCTTGCAGTCTCTGCTTGCTATGTCTGGGGCATTGACAATTAATGACCTTCCCTTTTGTTAGGCTGTCATTATGTAGCATGGACAGTGATAGGTAAATATTTTGTAGGTGTGAACATTTTTTTTTTTTTTTTTTTTTTGAGATGGAGTCTTGCTCTGTCGCCCAGGCTGGAGTGCAGTGGCGCGATCTCGGCTCACTGCAAGCTCCGCCTCCCGGGTTCACGCCATTCTCCTGCCTCAGCCTCCCGAGTAGCTGGGACTACAGGCGCCCACAACCGCGCCCGGCTAATTTTTTTTTTGTATTTTTAGTAGAGACGGGGTTTCACCATGGTCTCGATCTCCTGACCTTGTGATCCGCCCGCCTCGGCCTCCCAAAGTGCTGGGATTACAGGCGTGAGCCACCGCGCCCGGCCGGTGTGAACATTTTTTGGCAGAGAATGCGGCTGCACTTCCTGCACCTTTGTGCAAAGTAGTTGCACATTATCCTTAATGAATCCCTCCCCCGAAACGGGACAAAGCTCCACAATAATTTAATATTGCATTTTGTGGTGTTTGAGGAAGTTATTATAAAAATGACATCTACGTGGGTCCTGAAGACTGCATTTCAACTAGCACTGGTCAAGTGAAATAGGCCCACTTTATGGAGGAGATGACTGAGTGTAAGGCACGCAGTACGAGAAAGAGGCAGCAGCGACAATGCCTTGGCTCTTTCTGGAAACAGGAAAATCAATAGCTGAGCAAAGTGAGACTCGGTTTTCTGGTTTGAATTGATTCTTATTTAGGAGCGTGAGAAAGACACAGGGATAGAAATGAGGGAGCCATGCATGCAATGACTTCTCAGGAGGCCCCATCTCTGTGTATACACATCATGTGCCTGTGGGCTCCCAAAAGAACACTTTGCTGGGACGGTTCTTGAAACCTTAGAAAGAGCATCTCCAGGGCCAGCTCTAGAGTCGTATGCCTGCCTGTTGGCATGGGAGAGGGTGAAGTATCTTGGTCTCTTTCGAAAGGCATCTGGGAGGTAGGGATAGTCCCCACAGTGAAGTCAGGGTGTTCCTACCAAAAGGAGGGTGAATAGGGGCTGGGTGGGGAGGACCCCCTGTGACTACTGGCCTCTCCCATTGGATGGTAGGCAACTTGAAGGGTAGGTCTAGGTCATGTTCTCTAGGACTGGATCAATGCCTTATCCAGAACAGATTTTCCAAAATTGCTTGCTGTGGAGTTGACTCATTCCCACATCGTTTTAGGGACATGCCTCCCAGCCCCTCCCATACAATTCTGCCTTTTGCCCACCTGGTCCCACAGAAAGCAGCAGGAACACTGATTGATAGGTGTGCTTTTGAAGATGGAAGTGGTTTAAATATTAGCTAACAAAAGGACTTCTGGTGGAGACAAGGCAGTGTGGCCTTGATGGGGCCTTCATGTCCAGAGGTTCTGATTCAGCTCGTATTTATGTAACACCAGAGGGGTTGGGGATGATAGTAATGTGCCAGGCACTGTGCTGATTGCTTTGTCAGTGTGCTTCAGAGGTTAAGAGTATGGTCTTTCGGCATATGGAGACCCAGATCTCCTATTTATTTATGTGCCTTAGGGCATGTTACTTAACTTCCCTCAGACTCAGGTTATATTCATTGAGAAGGCAGAAATAATAATGTTTTTGTAAGAATTTAATGAGTGAGAGGTTGAGAGGCTTAACAGAAAGGTACTGAGGGCCTGGCACATAGTGAGGGCTTGATAACTGGTAGTTGTTATGATTGCTAGCTGTGATTGTGAATCACCCCCAACCCCTCTGGAGTGGGCACTGTTATTATCTCCATTTGGAAGATGAGGACGTTCAGGCTCAGTGATTTTGGGACAAGAAGGGATTCCACATTTGAAAGGTGAGCAAGTAAAAGAAGGCTCAGGGGCAGGTGGCTGGGGTTTAGGTTGACCAGAATGATCAGATGTCCCACTATGGTTTTCTGTTTGTCAAGGGTCCTTCTTAATACTTGGGTTCCTGCTTTTTTGTATATACCATACATTAGGTGCATGCTCGGTACGGGAGATGCCATGGTGCATAAAACAGAAATGGTTTTCGTGCAAATGAAGCACGAAATGAGCAATGGTGAGCAAGGTTATAAAAGGGGACCCATATCTGCAAAGGGGTCATTGCAGGGGATGGGCCATGCCTGCAGCAGATGGATGCAGAGGAGTTGGTCAACTGAAAATGTTAATGGCAAGGACAGGGTGTGGAGGATCCTGGCAGAGAAAATGGCAGGTGCATGTCTAGGGGCATGAGCACACTTCCCAACCCAGGGCACAACTTGGGTCTCTGAGATAACCACAGACCCCTGCCTCAGCCTCCTTGAGGGTAGGAACTGAGAGTTGAGTACTGGGCGAGGCTCATCCCCATGCTGGGATGGCAGGAAATGCTCGCTGGGGTCGAGCACACGCCTCTGAGCTCAGCCTGCGGTTTCTTGGGGCTGTGCATTTGCAATGAGCAAGAGCATCCCAGCAGGCAGGCTTGTGGAGCACTAATGAGGGAGATGACAAGCCTCCCGACGGATCTTGCAATGGGCTGGGGAGCAGGGACCAGCCTGTTAACTCTAGGAATAATGGACAATGAGAGCTTCTCTTGGAAGAAAAAGATGCTTGTGAGGAGATAATGAGAGAGGCCTCAGGGGCTCCTGAGTGCTCTCCAGAGGCTTTGGGGGACAGACGGCAGCCTGCACCGTTGCTCCCACCCTATCCAATAGGTCTTATACATCCTGATTGCTCTAAATCAGTTTTCTATACAGAAGAGATTCTGTCTGGATAAAAATAACTTCTGCAGAATCTTCTCTTTCACTTTTTTATAAAACCATTCATGATTAAAGTATGAAATAAGATAGAAAATCATGCCTCTTTTTTGCTTGTTATATTTTACCATATTAAGAAATGAAGAAAAGTTTTTTTGGTTCTGCTCACCTGGATCAGCTGAACTCAACTGACTAATTTCCTTTCCCTTTGGAAAACTAATTTTGCTTCTTAGGTCTCTGTGTTCCTAGCTCATTGTCCCCAAGGTTAGGGATTCAGTAGTGGCCTGAAGTTATTTAAAAGCAATGTTTGCAATGAATTAAGAAATAATGGGATGGAAACTTCCCAAGTATGCGTATTCATGGGTGATATTAAATCAGTCTTCAGAAATTGGAGGAAGGTTTGGATAGAACTGAACTGAAAACAGCGTCTCTGGAATAGCTATGTGAAGACAGACAATAGTTGGAGGTGAAATGCACCACGCTGCAACACAAGTCATGATTTGTCAGCACCCTGAAGAGTATCTGCCACTCCCATCTGGGTTTATTAATGATGCAACAGTTCTGGGGACTTGGCTGTGACTGGGGCCAGCCTCCCATGTAAATGTTGAATTTTGTTGTGGCAGTTTCAGCCCTGCTGCTCACTGTGGCTTAGTATTTGGTTAGGAAGGACCCCTTGCTCAGAGTGTTTATCCCTCCTGGAGTGGGAATCAGGACTCTCTTGTTGCAATTCCAGTGCTACCGATAACTTCATGAACTGGGGGCCTGTATGTACTTTAACCTCCCTGGGACTCAGTTTCCCAATCTGTAACATGAGGAGATTGGCGTAGAACATTCTAAGTCCTTACAGCTCTAACATCCACTGATGATAACAGTGCTCATTTTGGCTTCTGCCATAGGTACTATTTGCCTTCTCTGCCATCCATCATATACACAATCTGCCATGTTGCTACAGCAACCTTGTGAGGTTGGTACCATCATCGTCCTCATTTGCAGGTGAGGAAACTGAGCCGGTGGCGTAATCATCCGAGTCCCTCTGCTTATAGGAGTCGCCTTGGCTGAGTTGCTGTGACTGACGATGAGCCCAAGGTGCAGATGCTGGATTTCTTAGTAGTACTAGCTTGGGTTCTTCTGAGTTTGGAGGTTGATAAATAAAAGTTGCGGAACCTTAAGCTTATCCAAGCCTTGTTATAAACAGTGTCAGAGTGATCAGATGCTACCGGTTGAGGCTGTCCAAGTTGTAAGCAACCTCAGCCCTCTGGCCCAGCCCTTTCCCTCCCTCCCCAGGGTAATTGTAACCTGGAAGAAAAACAGTTGCACTTTAGAATTCTGATTTGGTGTTGCATTTGGCTTCAGAGACGTGAAAGTCCAAAAATAAACAGCTGCTTGGCAACTCCAGTCTCAGCTAAACAGCCTGGCATTTTCAGTCTTTCTTTGAATCTGATATTGCCTGTGTTAGCGTCTCTTGTGTTACCAGAGGCTTTCTCATGCTCTGGGTTGTATGTGTAGACTGTGAAGTAACCCATCCGCACCCAGCTTCCCTGGCCTCACTTCATCCACAGGCCCACCTTGGGCTGGGACTAGGGAGATACCCGTTGGAGGCAAACTCTCCATTTACCAGGGGTGAATTAATTCAAGTCGCCGAGCCCCCTCAAGGAAGCCTGTGTTTAATTCCCCTCTGTATAAATGGAAGTTTCATTAATTTTCATCAGTCATCTAGTGTGTAACATAACTGCTTCCTGTTTAAGCTACAGAATAATAGATATCGTCAGGGCCACATTTGCCCTGCTTTAAGGTGACTGCCCTCAAACCTCAGAGTGCAGCAGAATCACCTGGGAGGTTGTAAAGAATGCTGAGACCAGGTCTGCCCCCTACCCTGGACACCGCCACCTTCATTCACTAGCTCTGGGGTGGGCCCAGGAATCTGCATTTTAGCAAAGTTTCCCTTTTCCCCCTAACCAGGGGATCGGAGGCAGGTGATCTGCTCACCACCCTTGGACAGATAGTGCTCTGGAGTCTCTGACTGTCCTTTTCAGGCTGATTTGTGGCTCACTTTTGGCATGCCCACTCAGCACGAACTTTACGGTGGCCTTTTTGCTATTTCTTTGGTTCTTGCCTGGTCAGCCACGGTTTGTATCTTATGTTTACATACCTCGACAGGGAGTGTAAATCTGCCTACTATTTCTTAGTCATTAATTCCACTTCCCTTGTGGCATCACCGCTTGCAATAATGACATTCTTAGCTCAGTCTTTGAAGGGGAGAGGTGTGGGGGTGAGCCTTAGAGACCAAGGAATGACTGTCCCTGTAGATAAAATTGTCCCAGCCCTCTGAGGCCCTCCTGAGCTGGCCCAGGCCCAGTCAAGCACCAATCTGCTTTGTTGTTTATGTTCTGAAAATAGAATGCGTTTTTCATGGCAGGAGAGAAATCGATATCATCACAGGAATCCTCATGTCTTTAATGGAGAATTTTGAGAAATAGAGGTTTGAGAACCAAGTTACAGAGGCTTAAATTTTCAGAACCTCTGATAAGATTGAAGGGCTGATGGGGGCTAGTGAGGGGATGCCACTCTTTAAAGGAAAAGCTCCTAGCTACACATGCCGTGCTCCCTGACTTCAGTGCCTCGCCTCAGAGCCTGCTGATACAACTCTTGGCTTCCAATCCATTTCCTTCTGAAATACATTCATGTAGGACATGAACCAACAGGCCAAAGAGGAAGGGAAGAAGAGGCCCATGGGCCCCAGGCAGAGCTGGCTTGGTTCCCATGGGGCCCGTTGCATCATGGCAACTTGCTGGGGGGTTGTTCTGAGTTGGCCAGGCCCCTCCGTAAAGAGCTGGGGGTCATTTAATTAGGGGCTTTGTTTGCAAGATGGGTGACATCACCGTGGTGACTGTCGTTGGGCAGAGCCTTTCTGAGTGAAAGCCACTTGGCGATCCTGGGAGCTTTGGACCGGTGTGGCCTCGGTGGGGCCGTGCCTTGCCCCACACTCTGTCCATCTCCCAGGCAGGAGCAGGAGCCCTTTACCCTAGCTTCCAGCTGGGCTTGGCTGCCCGCTCCTGCTGCAGGTGGCCTTTGGGCTCCTAGGTAAGAAGAGATCCCCTGTGCTGCCTCTGACTTCGTGCCCTGCAGCTCCTGTGGAACGTGCCTGGGTATGAGATCACACCTTGTGAATGGCAGGGAAGTTGCCAGCTCGTGTTGCTGGGATTAGGATGCAAACTTGTTCTCACTAAGCGATGCTAATGCCATATTTATGACTGTGTTTCTTCCCTGCTGCTCAGCCCTCCAGTCCCTCCTTTTGGGACCTCACATATGACCCTGTAAAACTGCATCTGCTTGGAGGGGGGTCCATCTCACTAGGTTTAGGGACCCTTTCTGATCCTACAGGAGATTCTGTTCCCTGTGATGTTTTCTCTTCATCCCGACTTTATTCATAGCCTTAAAAGTCAGCAGCCTCTGGGCTTAAATTCTAGCTCCACTTTTTTTTTTTTTTTAAACAAACTATGTAACTTTGGGAAATATTTATCTTTCCTGGCTTCAATGTTCTCATCTGCAAAATGGGATTGTAGGTAGGCTTCAATGAGAAAGTCCACTGGCATGTGGTTAACACCTAAGGAATACTAGTTATTGTTATTATTAAGAATATTGCCATTGATTAAAAAATGTTGAGACATCAGGGTCAAAGACAAAGCACTAAGACCTGGCTTAGTGTGGTCCCTGGGGCTGGCATCACCTGGGACCTTGCTGGAAATGCAGAATCCCAGGCTGGATCCCCAGACCTATGGATTCAGAATCTGCACTTTTACAAGATGCACAGGTGACTCCTATTTGAGAGGCATTTCAAGAATACTCCTTGAAGGCCAGCTTATATCAATGAATGAGCATGCAGGGAGATGGTTGCAAAAGGAGGAGGGCAGGGATTCTCTTGGTTAGAGCCTCGACAACATACCACCTGCCCAGACTCTCTGCCACGCCCCCAAGGCTGGTCCTACACTACACAGGTATCCTCTCGATAAGACACCAGGATACCCTGGGGCTGGCCAGACATTAATTTTAACCTGCTTTTGCCACTGTGCAAATGTGGGGAGGGGGAGGATATGTGTAGGGGTGGAGGGGAGCTGAGAGACCTATGATATGATTTGCTGTGGGCTCATTACCCCTTAAATGTGGTTTATAATCACTGCCATTCAGTGAATACTGTGCGCTGGGGCCTTTACTTACCTAGTTTCCACTCCTCACAACAACCCCAAGAAACAGGATTTTCTAACCCCATTTTACAGGGGAGGAAACTGTGACCTGGGAAGTTTGGGCTTGCCTGAGGTTACCCAGCCGATGACAGTCTGAGCATGTACTCTTCCACTCTGCATCCCCCAGCCCTTCCTAGGTCACCAAGCTCTGAACACCCACAGCAGCGAATGTGGGAGAGGATGCCCAGCAGGCCGCAGAGCAGGTGGTTTTTGGTGATTATTCAAAAAAGGAAAAACCTCCAACCCTCAAGAGGAGGCTGTGCCTGTTGCATGTAATGGAATTATCTGGGCTGAGTTTGCTTCTGAAACAGGCAGGCACTACAGGGCAGGATTCACAGGTTCTCCACCAAACCTGCTGCTGCAGAAGGTTTAAACATTAAACCATAGGGTGGCCTTATTTAAAAGCAGACCGTTTTATAAGGCACACGGTGCTGTCTAGACTTGGGAACATTTATGAATGTGGCTGTACTGTGAGTCGGGCTCAAACACCTGAGTCCCCTCCTCCTTGCAGACTCTCTGACTTGTGCAGGAACAAATGGGATTTTTGGGGGTGAAGGGTGTGTGATTTCAGGCGTTTGGTCATCTCTTCCTACTGGGCCCCTTCCTTACCTCTGTGTTTCTTTGTAGATGTGAGAATTGAGGAAAACTGGAGAGGAGTTTTCCTCTGCAATGCCGGGCATGTCTGTGCATTTCTTTGGTAGCCCTGGCCATGAGGGTAATTATGTAATTACTGGTGTGAGTTTTGCTTATTGCCCGTACCCTCCCCACCCCACCTCCCACCTTGAGGGCTGGAGCAGTCGCGCTGGCTCCCTCCTGTGTAGCCTGGTACATGGTAGGTTTTCAAAAAGAACAAGTGGATGAACAGCCAAATTTCATATAGGCTGAAGTGTGAATATCTTGAGGCTGACTTTTGATTTTAAGTAGAAACATATTTGTGCCCTGTTCAGCTGAATGGTCAAAGGAGGCAGTGTGGGAGCGGGTAGAGAAATGGTCCTGGGATTGCTTTTTGGGTTCAAGGTGTTCATCCTCCTGTCTGGTTTGGACTCAGGAGCCCTGCTGATAATGGTGTGTGACCAGCTGATCTGATCTTCCTGATTTCAGGTGAGGTTGCAATGTGAAGACCCAGGATGGAGATGCTCTTGTCCTTTATGTACTTTGGAAACATGTCCCTAAGACCTCCAGTGACTGTCCCTTGAGGAGCCAGGAGAAATTCAAGTTTGCTCTGAAAAAGAAAGGAAGAAAGGAAGTTTGTACTTATAGAACACTCACTCTGGGTTAAAAAAGACTGACACTTATTGAGCAGTGACCCCCTGGCCCAGGCGTATTCTTGAGCACCTGACATGTAATCCTCACCAGGACCTCTGAGGCAGGTACTATTATTTCTCTACTAGATGAATGAGAAAACTGGTACACAGAGAGGTTATGTAACCTGCCCAGGGTCACACAGCTAGAGAGTGGCTTTAGCCTGGACTTAAAGCCGTGTTCCTAAGCATTATGCAATACTGTCTGTGCACTGGCTCAGTGTATCCTTCAACTTCCTCAAGCAGACACTCTTACAGGAGCTGCGTTTAGAGATTTTCTTTTTCTTTTTTTTTTCTTTACAACCCTCAAACAATATGACAACCATTCTTAGCTCCCTGAGTCCTACAAAAACAGGCTGAATATGCAGCTAATAAAGCAGTTGGTGTGAGATGCTCCAGAGAAGATAAAATGGGAAGGGTATAGAGAGAGGGAGGTGGCCATAAGGGTGGCCTTATCAGCTAGAGGGGTCAGGAAGGGTCTCCCTAAGAGGGTGGTGTGAAGCTGAGGCTTGAATGAGAAAGGTGCAAAGATCCCCGGTGTGTAAAGCATTCAGCATGGTGTCTGCTCCATCTATTAAGTGGCTAATGAATGCTGGCCATTATTATTAGTAGCAGTATTGTTTTTTTGTTTTGTCATTAACTGGCTGTCAGGACCTTGGATGGGTCTGCCACCACTCTGGGAGTAGAGCTGAATGTCTTCCCTCCAGCCTTGGCAGGTGCACAGATGAAAGTGATTTCTAGCATTTGTCTCCTCCTGACTTCCTGTCACCCCTTTGAAATAGGGGAGCAGAATGCACCCTCTTTTACATTTTCAGTGGAAAACTCATTGTAGGAAAAGGGAACATTTTTGTGGAGAGACAGCCACAATGCTTATTAACATTTATGGAACCCTTTTAGTTTCCTCAGTGCTGAGCACGGCTTGATGAGAATGTGGGCACTTTCCTTTTCACACCCAGCTGAAAGCATCCCCTGGCGATTGCACCGTGGGACCCTCCGCCTCGCTGGACTGTTAGGGGGGAATCAGCAAGTGGGCTTATTTTCTTGCCCTTTAGAATGTTGCTACCCTCCTCTGACCCTGCATGGTGAAGAATTTATGCCTATTGTAACTTGACAATAGAGCCTCCTTGAGGCCAAGTTCAGCTTGCTGCATAATCAAAGGGGTGGTTTCTACCCTTGACCATCTTTAGCTTATGGAGGAATGTAGGAGTTGTTCCAGCAGCCACCCACACCCTCCACAGCCTGTGTGTGTTCACTGTCTGCTTCCTCCCAGAACAAGGTCCCAGGATTACAGCCCTTCCTCAGATAAAATAAAGCCATCCAGTCATATCTTTACATTTGACGTAAGCGAAGGGAAGTTTTGTCTTGCCATATACTGAATGGGGCTGTCGTGAGGACTTGGGGTAGCTCTGAGTCTGGCTCTCTGCTGAAAAGGGGCCTTTAAGCTGGGAGGCTCATTCATCTCCATGCAGCCTCCTTCTATCTAGCCATGGGTCCACCCACGGTCGAAGGGAGGTGGAGCCTGCCCCTGGGTTTACAGCAGGGCCTCCTGTGTTTTATATTTGTTTATCTATTTCTCTATTGCCTGTGTAGATAGATGTTAAAGAAATTCTGAATCTTCTTCCCATTATGCTTGTCTTGGCAGTATTATTTAACTGGGGTGGTTCCCACATTTTTTGCCCTAGTTCTGCTACCACTTCTCTGGTCTGAGCTTGCATCAGTTAATAACATCTACCCTCCCCTCCCTTTAGCTTCCCTCCTTTCCTCCTTTCCTTCGTGTTTCCTTCCTTTTTTATCTACCTGCCTACCTGTCTACACTAAATGTTTTCTCGAGTCTACCATATGCCAAGCATGGTGTTAAGGACTGGAGGTTAAAAAAAAGCAGTGAATAAGATCCCTACCAGTGTAGAGTCAAGTAAAGACACAAATGCTGACTTAATCACAACTGGGGTAAGGAGACTGCAAAGGAGAAATCCAGGGAGCTGCTAGTCAGACATAACCTGTTTTTTGGGAGGTCAGCACATAGCGAAAACAGTCATAACAGCTACCCAGTTCTTGTTGAGTCATAGACGAACTGATGTATTTTAGAAATGTTTCCGTTTGTAGTGCTTGGTGGAGAGCTGGTGCAAGTCAGAAGTAGCACGTGCTCCCAAAAGTGAATATATCCCTGCTGAGGCTGGCTGGGGTTGACTGTGTGATAGGCAAGGTGTAGCCATGGGTTGCTGATAACGAGGACTTTCTTTGCTCCAGATAACTCTATGCCCTTATAATCCAGAAGGATGGTTTAGCTGCCTTTCCCCTAGGAAAGTTTACCTGACCTCCACTGGTGAGAGTCGAGGTCACAAGAGGACCAGCCTGGAAGGGAACTGGGCAGGCTTTCTGATCCGGCAGCACATTGATTGGTGGGCGTCTTTGTTACCCGTGGATGCTCCTTCCTCAAGTAGTTTTTGGCCCGCTTAGAGCCAATCTGATTAAGTTACCAACCAGCTTGTTTATGAGCAAAGATGAATCCATTGGCAAACACGCTTTTCCTTATTAGGTTCCTGTTGTCATTCATTGCCTTTTTCTTGGTGTGTTTCTTTTGAGTAATTGCTCTGTGTGTTGGCCCTAGCAGGTCTCTGCAGTTTGGATTTACAACTTTGGCACTGAGCTTTGGGAATTGACAGGGGTCAGGCAGGGAGATGAGCTGTCACTCGCTTTGTTTTACCCTGATTTGTCTCCAGAAGAGCCCTCTAGTCATACCATGTGCTATTGAAGGTGCCTTGAGCAAGAGGAAGGATGTAGGAAGGAATTCGCTTCTGAGCCCTTGCGTAAACACAGCATAGCCTGGAGTCTTAAAAACCAAGGCTTGAGGCAGAGCTGGCCTTGAGGTTGGCCAGGCAGTAATGATTCTTTATAGCCACTGCTGTGGCAGCTGCACAGTGGAGCTGAGTGGTAACCAGTTTCACCTAACCATGTTTAATCATCAATACCCTGTAAACTGAACTTGCCTTTTTTCTTTTTTCAAAGCATCAGGGTTCCTCGAGTAAATGACTCTGGCCGTGTTAAGCAGCCTCTGCTTTATGAAAAAAACAAAAACGAAACAAAACAAGAACAAAACCAAAAACCACCATCACAAATCCCAGGCTGTTAAAACCTGATGTTTTCTGTTGCCGGGAGAAGAATGTTTTTGCTATATATGAAAGACATGACAGGGGGCTTTTCCAGGCTTTGTTTTGGTTATTGTCGGTTCTGCCAACAAGTAACATCTGTATTTATTTTCCAAACTCCCCCAATGGCTGATTTGCATCTGTTTAGTTCTCTGAATAACATTTCATTTCCTGACTTTATAGGTTGCTATAAAATCCATTCGTAAGGACAAAATTAAGGATGAACAAGACATGGTTCACATCAGACGAGAGATTGAGATCATGTCATCTCTCAACCATCCTCATATCATCAGTATTTATGAAGGTCAGTGATTTTTTTTTTTTCACCCCCGTATCAGTTACCATTTCTCATACCATGGGGCCTGCCAAGACTTTGAGATAATTGCCCTTCTGGGCAGAAGCCAAGTATTTTTCCTCATGATGCAAAAATAGTCCGGTGTTATCTCTTACTTGGTTACCTTGAACACAACCAGACACATGAGTGCAGCTCATTTTGGTCATAAAATATCTCTGGCAGATGCCTTATTCTGTCTTCTGAATTCCTTGGCAGTTGCTAAGCAACCCACCTTATTGAAAGGCAGTCTGTGAGACAGCCCTGGTTTCTGAAAAATGACAGTTTGCTGGGTGACCAAATAACAGTGGATACGTTGTAAATGTCATTCCCCAAAGTCAGTCGCTTTGCCGGTGGTATGGAGTTATTCAAAGTTAGGTTCTTTGAGTTAGAAATTAACCCTGAGCAGGTCCAGTAAGCACCAAGAAAGAGGGTTGGTGCAGCAGATGCCTTTAAAATGGAGCCCAAATTGTGTTGGTGTTTGCCAAAGAGCAGGGTGGGGAAAAGCTTATACAAATGCTCAGGCTTCAATTCAACTCTTTGGTCCTTCATGAGAAGAAATGGAGAGAATAAACCGCCTACAGACTATCATTTATTTTTTAAGACCCTGTAAATAAATTACACAGCAGTATGTGTTTATTGTAGAAATGATTGAAATAGAAATGTTAAAATTAAAAAATAATTTTTGTCCTAACTCCCAATTTGGTAAATAGCTTTCTTTCCATAGCTCTGTTTTTATCTATTTCTCTATGTCTATTTGTGGGTTTTGTCCAGTTAGATCATGCTATTTAAACTATTTTTTAGCTTGATTATTTTTTCATTTGTTGTCTCATGCATCTTTTCTGTATCAATAAATATTCCCCTGTAAAGACCTTTGAAAAGGTTTTATAGCATTCTGTTTATGGACATACCATAATTTATTGAATCTAATTTCTTTTGCCAAACACTTAAGTTGTTCCAAATTTCTGGTTATTGTAAACAGGTCTTCACAACTCTCCTTGTGCATCATTTTGACATTCATTTCTGATTATTTTCTTATGAAAATTTCCCAATTTTGGTTTTACTGAGTCAGAGTGTTTCCCTAGAATATTTAAAAATATATGACTGAGTCAGAAAAATGAACTTATTGCCAGGTGCGGTGGCTTATGCCTGTGATCCTGGCACTTTGGGAGGCTGAGGCAGGCAGATGACTTGAGGTCAGGAATTTGAGACCTGCCTGGCCAACATGGCAAAACCTGTCTCTACTAAAAATGCAAAAAGTAACCAGGCATGGTGGCGCGTACCTGTAGTCCCAGCTACTCAGGAGGCTGAGGCACGAGAATCACTTGAGCTAGGGAGATAGAGGTGGCAGTGAGCTGAGACTGTGCCACTGCACTCCAGCCTGGGTAACAGAGTGAGAGTCTGTTTAAAAAAAAAAAAAAAAAAAAAAAAAAGGAAAAATGAACTTATTTTTAATTTCTGGTCTGATTGTAAAAAGTTATCAGGTAGGACTAAAAGGAAACCAACAGTGGTGCTCCCAAAGTTTTTCTGACAGTTTTCATTTTTCATCTGGTTCCCTGATCTTTTGTTGCCATTCTTTTTTTCTGCTGCTTCTATTTTTGCCTCTTATCTAGAAGTAAATGTTGGTAATATATTTCTTTTATCCTGGTCATTTGAAGGCTCATTTTTGGAGCCCTTGGTGATAGGATTTTTAAGGGAAATTTTAATCGATTCCATCTTTTATTTATGCCACAAACACCTCTTACAGTGCTTCTCAAGCTTACAGTGCTTCCCTAGGCCAGTGGCATCAGTGTAACTTGAGATTATTAGAAATGCAGATTCTCAGGCTTCACCCAGGACCTGCTGAATCTGAAACTCTCTGGGTGGGGCTCAGCAATCTGTGTTTTAACAAGTTTGAGAACCACTAGTCTACTGAGTGTCTACTTCTTGTCAAGCACTCTGTTCAATGAGGTTAGAAATTTAAAAGCTGAATGTGATATGGACCACACACTCAAGAAGCAACATGGATCCCACACTCAGGAAGCAATACAGGTCGGACACAGTGGCTCACGCCTGTAATCCCAGCACTTTGAGAGGCCGAGGCAGGAGGATCACTTGAGGTCAGGAGTTTGAGACCAGCCTGGCCAACATGGTGAAACCCTATCTCTCCTAAAAATACAAAAATTACCTGAGTGTGGTGGCATGTGCCTGTAATCCCAGCTATTTGGAAGGCTGAGACAGGAGAATAGCTTGAACCCGGGAGGCAGAGGTTGCAGTGAGCTGAGATTGTGCCATTGCATTCCAGCCTGGGTGACCAAGTGAGACTCTGTCAAAAAAAAAAAAAAAAAGCAATACAAGACAGTGTGGAAAAAGTGCTATGTAGATGTAGTTTGTTCTCATGCTGCTATAAAGAACTGTCCAAGAGTGGGTAATTTATAAAGGAAAGAGATTTAATTGACTCAACAGTTCTGCAAGGCTGGGGAGGCCTCAGGAAACTTACAATCGTGGTGGAAGGGGAAGCAAACATGTCCTTCTTCACATGGACGGAGGAAGGATAAGTGCCAAGCAAAAGGGGGAAAAGCCCCTTATAGAATCATCAGATCTTGTGAGAACTTACTCACTATCACGAGAACAGCATGAGGGTAACTGCCCCCATGATTAAATTACCTCCCTCCGGGTCTCTCCCACAACACGTAGGGATTATGGAAACTGCAATTCAAGATGAGATTTGGGTGGGGAGACAGCCAAAGCATATCAGTAGACATGTAAGCAGTATATTTTGGTACCATGTTCTGGAAGCTTGGGGGCTGGAAGTTTTCATGGAGGTGTATGGCATTTGGGCTGGGCCTTGAAGGAATTTTTTGATGGGGGAAGAATTGGGGAAAATAGAATTCCAGGCTGATAAGATAAAATCTGAATATGCCTGGTGAATGAGGGGAAGTTTTAGAAGTTAGAAGTGAGTAGAGACACAGACACAACGTGGAAGTGAGTTTCGTTAAGCTCCATAGGCCATGGTGAAGGATTGACCTGTAGGGTGTGGACCCAGATGGTCCTGTGGCCTGTGAACACTATTGTGATTTGGGATTTCTTAGCCCAGAGTAGGAAGGCAAAGAGAGTGCGTTCCCAGCATGAAGGTTCCGGGTTCTTTATTTGAGAGGCAATGTGTGGTCGCTGGCATCCCACATGGAGAAACCCGACTTCTTTACCAGCACCATGCCCTCTATGGCCTTGGGAATCAGACAGGACTAATGGAGAACAGGAAACCATCCCTCTGCCAAAGAGAAGATCAGAGACAAATCTTAATGGAAGAATACTCAGTTACCAACGTGAAGATGGCCTCAGTAGAGCCCGGGCTGGAGGCTTTAAGGAGAAGAGAAGCCCCCAAAGCTCTTGCTTGTCACTTTAAAGATGCATAGCAGTGCGAATGGAAGTTCTTTAGGTTACTAGAAATAATTTCTATCAAGGCCTCAGGAGGGAACCGGGGCTTCAGTTGGTGAAACCCTTAGGACAGGTTTTAGGGAGTTAGGGAAGACTTGAGGTCTCACATCAGGAGGTCTTCAGTTTCAGTCCCCAGTCCTCCACTGTGATCTAGGCACAACACTTGGGGTAAGATGGTAGGCTTCTCAGTGCCTCAGTAATCACATCTATAAAATGGGGATGACCATTCTAGCTCTGTCATGGGGTTTTCAACAGGATTAAATGGCATGATACATGTATCCGGTAAGCTCAAAAAAAAAAGATAATTATTATGAGAACACTGTAATCATCACAAATAGTTCATAACATGGGGTCCATTGACAAGGGTATTTCATGGATGAGCTGTAGAGATCTGTGAATCCCTTGGAATAGTATGTAACTATGTTGTCCAACACAAAAGCCACTAGCCACAGATGGATATTTAAATGGAAAATAATTAAAACAAAATAATTTAAAATTCATTTCCCCAGTCACACTAGCCATGTTTCATGTGCTCAGTAGCCACAGGAGGCTAGTGGTGACCCTATGGGACAGCATAGCTACAGAACATTTTCATCCTCATAGAAAGTTCTGCTGGACAGTGCTGCTCTATAATGTTTTATGTGTTGTGTGCATGAGTTACTTTTTTCTGAGAGAGGGTATGTAGCTTTCATCAGACTCTCAAAGGCATTCCTGACCTCAAGTAGGTTAACAAGAACCCAGTGCCTCCAAGTGTTTTGTGACCTGCAGGGTATCATGCAAATAAAAGGTGTTGTTTTTATCCAGAAAACTCCCGGGGTCTTACATGTGTCCTTTTTCTTTCTTTTAATTTCTTAGAGCTCTCCAGTTTCTGTTCTGTTCCCTTTCCCTTCTCCCACGCAAGTTCTGTTTCTCCCACATCCAGCTCCCCTCCCTTCCCTGGGGGTTGGGAGCAGGAGATTGCCAAGGCTGTATTCCAGCTCCTGCACCTCTCACTGGGAACCACAGTCCCAGGATCCCATGCCTTTATCTGCTTTCTTGCCCAATAGGACCCAAAGATCCAGCTCTGAAAGTGAAGTTAGACATCCTGTCATCTGTAGAACTCTTCATAGTTTACAAACGTCTCCCACATCTGGTCTCATTTTATCCCCACAGCAAACCTGTGAGGTGAGCAGGCCAGGGATTCCCATTTTGCAGTTGTGGAAACTGAGGCTCTAGAAGGTTTAATGACTTGCTGGGTGTGTTAGTTTGTTAGGGCTGTTATAAGAAAATACCATAGACTGGTGACTTAAGCAACAGAAATGTATTTTCTCACAATTCTGGAGGCTGGAAGTCTGAGATCAAAGTTAATTCTTTCTGAGGGTGGTGAGGGAAGGATCTGTTCCAGGCCTCCTTCCTTGACTTATAGATGGCCGACTTTTAACTATGTCTTCATACCTCTTACCACCACATGTGTCTGTGTCCAAATTTCCTCTTCTCATGAGAACACCAGTCATATTGGATTTGGGCCTGTGCTAAGGACCTCGTTTTAACTTATCTCCGTAAAGACTCTGTGTCCAAATAGGGTCACATTCTGAAGTATTCGGTGTACTCAATGCCTGAGTTTTTGCGGGGATGCAGTTCAGCTCTTCATGCTGGGTGTCATGGCTACGTGATGGGTCTCCTGGTCCCCTTTGTTTTCTTGCTCTGCCTTGTCTCATCCCTGTATTTCTGATCCTGTGTCTTCTTTTGCTGGCTCTGCAGGCCACCTCAGCCTGGCCTTTTCCATTCTGCCCCTGCCTGCCCCTGCTGCAACCCGGAGGTGTGGTAGGGGCAAGAAGGGTGGCAACAGTGGTGGTGGGACCCGAGTCTGTGAGCCCATCTGCTGGTCTTCCTGCTACTCACAGAATGAGAGGGGAACCTTCTCTCCGAAAGCCGATTGGTTGACAGGCCAATCAAGAGCCTTAGCTTGGTGCAGAAATGCATTAATTTGCTTAGAAAGAAATGGATGCTAAGGCACCAAAGTGGCTATTCGGATACCAGCCAAAGGAGTAGAAGCTGTAAAAGAACTTGCCAATGTCTTCTTTAGCAAAGATCTTTATGATTAAAATAAAGAGCCAAATGTGCACACACATAGTGACAGCAGCAACAACAACATCTACAAAACAACAATAGCAACATGACAACGCAATGATGTGCCTAACCCTGTATGTTTAGAAAGTGTGGGTTTTAATGAAAGGGAGCCATCATCTTAAGCTGTACTCACCGGTGATATTGAAATACCAGTTCTAGAGAAAACGTGACTTATTCATTAATAAAAATGCTAATAAAGTGCTTACTATGTGCCAGGCCCTATTCTAGGCACTAGGAATACAGGGGCCAACAAAACAAGCTCCTGTCCTTCTTGGAGCTGCCATTCAAGGAGAGGAGATGGAGAGTCACCAAAGTGAACAGACTAGGCGGTCCCTTTCGAACTGAGTCTTGAGCTGAAAGACTTTTGAGTAAGTGGTTATTGAGTGAAGACCTGAATGAAGCAGAGACTAAGCCCTTCAGAGTCCTGGGAATTCCATACAAAGGGAACAGCATGCGCAAATGCTCAGAGGAGAGAAGGCACTGGTATGGGTAGAAGGGACAAAGGATCTGGGAGGTTTGCAGGGGTGAGGAGGAGGGTAACAGGAGAAGGAGGTGGAGAAGGCTAGATCTGGACCACACTGGCCACAGGAAGGAGTGTGGATTCTTTATAAGGAATGATGGGAAACTGCTAGAAAGGAGGAAGTAGCGTTTTTTGATTTACATTTTAAAATAATACTAAGGCTGGGCGTGGTGGCTCACGCCGGTAATCCCAGCACTCTGGAGGTCATGTTGGTAGAGATGGGGTTTCATCATGTTGCCCAGGCTGGTCTCGAACTCTTGAGCTCAAGTGAGGTATTTTTGGTGGATCCTCTGGCCTCACTTGAGCTCAAGAGTTTGAGACCAGCCTGGGCAACATGGTAAAACCCCGTCTCTACCAAAAATACAAAAAATTAGCTGGATGTGGTGGCACATGCCTGTAGTCCCAGCTACTCAGGAGGTTAAGGTGGGAGAATCGCTTGAACCTGGGAGGCAGAGGTTTCAGTGAAGAGCCAAGTTTGTGCCACTGCATTCCAGCCTGGGTGACAGAGTGAGACCCTATCTCACAAAAACAAATAAAATAAAATAGTACTAGTAATAGCAAGGAGTTATTGAGTGTTTACCTTGGGCTAGGAGGTGTGCATGTACTATCTCGTTTAACCCTTGTATCTGGGAAATATGAAACGTTAAGATCCCTATTTTTTGGTAAGGAAAATTCAGCTTTAGGGGCAAAGTCCATTTTCTAAGGTTACCAACTAATAAGTGGTGGATCCGAGAGTTGAACCCAGGCAGCGACACTCAGAACTCGGTGCTCCCGATACTAACCAGGTCATTTGGTGGTCTGCAGAGACCGCTAATTGGAAGGAAGTATTATTCTAGACCCTGTGATATGGAGAATTCCCAGTCTTCATAGAGGTTGCAGTCTTACATATCTGACAGCATTAAATCCTAGCTTTGTAGGCATTTTAGAAAATACTTCTGCCAGCATCTGAGGAAGAAGGTTGGGGTTCAATTATGTTAAACTCATAGGTCAAGTGTTTTCTAAACTGCAGAACACCATGAAAATTTGATTTTTATATAATCACAATACCCACAGGCCCGTAAAATCTGTGACTTCACTGAAGCAACTCTGCTGCTCACCAAATCTCAAAAATAATTCCTTTCAAATGTATCTTTCTTGAACCAAACCCTGGAGTTAACTCTCCTATTGACCCGTGGGTGAAGGTGATTAACCCTCAAATTTGTCAACTCTGTGTAAATACAAACATAACTGCCTTCTAATGCTAAGTAAATAAAAGAGGATAGACCTACGCTTTTCAGTGTGTGATACCGAGGGGAGCCTAATCAAGAGAAAAGAAAGAAATCTCTGGCACCATCTCAAAGGGGGACCCCTGTTTCCAGTCAAAGGAATTCCATTCTCTCAGCAGGGAGGTAATTGACAATATGGAAAAAACAGCTGAAAAGGAAGTACCCACTGGAGCTTTCAACTGGGTTGCCTAGGATGGAAGAGATAAAAACAGCTTTTGCCTGAGGTTCTGATTTCAGGACCGAAGTTCAAACATCAAAGGCATGCTGTCTCACCCCCACTTCCCCTTTGAAAGCCTAGGAGACCCGATCTGCAAAACCACTGAGAACAAACATCTTTAGCATCCCATCTGGTAACAGTCCGGTATATAAAATTGAAAAGGTGGGTGGAGGGGTGGGGGAGATTCGGCCTGTGACTTCCCTTTGACACCCTTGGTTTTGGTTTCTGGAAATCTCTCCTCTTGGCCATGCAAGATTGCATCTCTTTATGGGTTCTTTGCATTGTGATACACTGGAACTGGCCAACCCTTTCATCACTTCTCCTATTTTAGGTAAGGGTGATCCTGGGTTTCTGGGACAAAGTTGGAAGCCTCTTTGGCATTTGTTAACTGTGATCTCTCATCCGTTGAAAGTGTTTCTCCAACTTGAAAAGAAACGAAATAGACAAACGCGTCCTTTGATAAGCATTTGAATCTCATGCCCCCACCCTGTGAGCCTTAAGCATCCTGCCCATGAGAAGATAAGTTATAATAAGTCTGTATTCTCAAATATTCTCTGAATTCCCACCATGAAGACACTTTGGATGAGTGCACTATCAGTTAAAAGCTCCTCTCATCTTACTAGAGAAATTGCACTACAATATGCTTTTGCAAGCTACCTGTGCTCCCTGAGGTTTGGATAGGTCTTTCTGGGGGGAGATATCACTCTTGGCGAAAATCACTGCTCTAAAAATCCAGAGAAGCAGAAGAGAAATCAAGAGACAAGGGCTGTGGAAAAGCCTGTATTCCTTATTGTACACGGCATTGCCCCCACCCCCCACTCTGACCTCCAGCTTGTGGCCAGGGGCAGTGGAGCTTGTGTAAGATGTTTCTGCAGACCCCAGCACAGGTCCTGGAATCAGAAAGTGTTGCTGCTCCATCCTGTGCCCCTGGAAAATCACCTCTTGAGAATGGCAGGACCCTGGTAAACTGCTTAATAATGCATTTAAGCAGCAGTTCTCAAAGGGCAGTCTCGGACCAGCTGGAGTCTGCCCCAGACCTGCTAAACTGGAAACCCTGAGGGTGGGTTCCAGCACCCAGAGTAATCATTAGCCCTCCAGGTGGCTCTGATGTACACCCAAATTTGACAACCCCACTGTGCTAGAAAAACCCCTCCATAGAAGGTTAGAAGCAAAACCTTCCAAATAATTGATTCTTGTTTCCTTAGAAACAAAAACAGGGCTGTATTTCTAGCATCAGTTATTTGGAAATACTTACAAGCAGTTTATGTTTCTCTTCTCAGACACAACTGTGCTACTCCAGGGTTCTCAGCCAGGAAGATTTGCAAGCAGGTCCTGATTTAGTTTGTTTTGAAGGCAGAGAGTGGCTGAATTGATCTAACAAGATCAATGATGCTTAACATTACCCACTGTTCTCATTCATTCCTTTGCTTATTTAGTCTTTGAATCATTCATGTGTTTTACAAAAATGTATTGAGCACTTTTGTTCCAGGTACTGTTCTATTAACACTTTTGTTTCGGGTACCATTCATTAAAGTAATGGTGAAAACCGCAATCACTTCTGCACCAACCTAATAGTAGGGCAAGAGTGTAAATTTGTCATCCACGTAGGCTGGGATTCAGATGAGCCAATTGCACTGCCAGTTACTGCTGTGTGACCTTGGGCTAGTGACTAAGCTTTCTGAGGCTGTTTCCCTGTCTATAAAATGGGACCAGTAGCTAGCTACTCTATAGATAATGTAGGATTAAATGAGCTAGTGAATAAAATTGCTAAGCACCGTGCCAGGGCCATGCTCAAGAAATGGAATTGATTATTCCTGATGTCATATCTAGGGATCAGTGAGATGTCCTTTCTGGCTGGGGTAGAAACTTCTGTTGGGAGGTTGGAGAAGAGAAGATTGAGGCCAGCTTGCCTGTCAGTGATTCTGAACGATGGAGGCATATTAAAATCTCATGAGGAGTTTGTAAAAAATGGTGATGCCTGGGTCTCACCCGCAAATATTCCAGTGTAATGGACCAGGCTGAGAAATACAGGCTTACTCCTGCAACAAAGAGAAAATGAGCCCTGCTCTGGAAACCTGTCTTGGTCTGATCACTTATCATCAGTGAATTCCAGGGAAGAACGTGTGTCTGGCGGCAGTCACCAGTGAGCAGTGAGTGATACGTTCGGGCTTGGGTGTACTTAGCTGTTGGGTTGCTGCCCTCATCAGAGACTCAGAGCCCCATGAAACGGTTTGTTGAACTTGGCAAAGTAGTGTATTATGCTTGTGTTTACTCTTTTGAACCCATGGCAAATCATTGAGCATTTTAACACACTCCCTCTGCTGCCAGATTCACAAGTTCCACATGAAGTCCCTGCAGACTGGATCCGAACTGAGGACTCGCCCCTGTTCGTAACACAGCACCGGAGAGTTCTCTTCACGTGTAATCATGTGAACGAGCGCTTCAGCTGTGAGCCTGTCCAGCCACGTTTCTAATGAGTTTCCTATTAAGTTAGCTATTTGACCTTCAAGTTATTATTTTCATTGTTTTCTTTTGATTACACCCAAGTCATTTTTCTAGAGGCTGGAGATCAGAAACAAAACAGCTACAAACTAACGCTACTCCCAGGCTGTCCTGCCTCGCCCTCCTGGGTTTCCTGGAATTCAGTTTTCCAGTGCCTTAAATAATGCCCCTTTTACTTGGCACCTAATGTTTAAAGAAAAAAAAAAAAAACTCGATTGCCCTTTACTATGGAGTCTTTCGGAATGAACTGGGATAGCTTTCTTAATTTGCACAGACAGTCACCAGCATGCATTTGGGAAGGCTCACAGAGCACAGAAGAGGGGCCTCCACAATGGCCATGTATAACAGCGGGGATTTGGATATTGAAAGGGGGGGTCAGATTAGATGAACTGTAACTTTTAACCTACAGAGTCTGGGATTTTTTTTGATTTGGGGAATTTGTGCTCCCTGCCATGACTTCTGACAGCAGGTGCCTCTGGTAGGTATGGCTCAGAGATTGACACCCATGCTTGGAATGGCCCTAGGGACCAAAGAATGGAAGAGAGCTAGGTTTGCCTTCACCTCAGCTTTTACTGGGGGGCACTCGAATCCTCCGATGTCTTTAAGTGTTCATTCACTATTTCTGCCATTCCTCCACCTCCAGCCCATCACACACATACCTCAAGGGCACGAATGCAGCCTTGGGTGTGGACTCTGCCACTGCATACCCATAATTCTGGATTTGATGTCTTCCTTAGTTCCCCTTTGCTGCTGAGTCGGAACAGCTAACACTTCTGCTTACACTTGCTGCCGTGTGGTGTGATAATACTTACTATGAGGCGTAAGGTAGAGGCTTCGTTTTAGCAGAGGAAGAGCCTGCGGTACAGAAAGGCTAAGTAACTTGCCAAGGTCACCCAACTGGGAAGTGGCTGGAGCCAGAGGTGTGATGACCACGGGCCTGGCCTTTCCACCTTGGTGAGGTGGTGAGGGTGAGATGAACCCCTGTATCAGAGCCCTCTGCCAGGGTTTCCAGGGGTGGAAGACTAAGGCTCTCTTCACAAAGGTATTTCTATCCCCATCACTGCCAGAACTGGGGAGCATGCTTTTTCAGAAGTTCACGGCATCAAGTACAAGAACCCTTGCTTCTTTCTGGGGGTAGTTGTGAGAGGTTCTGATCAATTGCCGGGGCTTTCTACATTCAGGATTGTGTGAGTGAGTTGTGTTTTTTTTGAGAGAGAGAGAGAGAGAGTGGTGTGTGTGTGTTGTGTATGACACAAAGGCTGAGACAGAGCAATAGAGGGAATGATCAGGGAGGCTCTGGAGTGCGTGTGTGATATTGAGTGTGTATCATGAGCCTGTGGTGATGGCTGATAGAGCCCATTTCCACCTTAGGGTCTTTCTTGGTTTCTAGAAATGCTCCCCAGGGATGATTGTGGAAGAAGGGTGGAGTCCAGTGGCTTGTCCAGCATGGTGTTGTCAAGTCCCCTCTCCCACACAACTTCTGTCTCTATCCTGACCACGTCCCCTGCCTTCCTAGGATTGGATATTGGGCCCCATTGGCACTATTAATCATAGCAGGCATGGATGGGTCTTGGCAAGGCTTCTGCATCCCCTCTTCTGCAGGTGGCTTCTACACTTTCTTACCATTTCTTCTGCCTTCCGTGGAGTCCACGTCTGGCCGTGGGTGGCCTCGTTGGCTGTGGTTCTCTTTGGGCATGCCAGCCAACATCTAGAAAGAGTTTTGGTTCAAGAAAAGACAGTGAGTTAACAAAAAAGCCTTTTGTTATGCAAACCAGGAACTGCACTGAATCAACTCAGACCAATTTATTGACAGGGAGATGCCAGTTTACATTTCTCATCCTCACTGCTCTGGGCTTTCAGATTCAAGAGATCAGAGGACCATTTAGTGAAGCCGTGAGCCCACGAGGTGTTTGAAATTGACTTCTAGGGTGGAAAGTTTTGAAGAACGAATCTTGTATTGACTAAATGACTCAGTTGGTTTGCAGACAGTCCTTTCAAAGAAAAGATCACTTCATTTTTGAAGTGAAAAATAAGCTACTTTCTGTGAGGATTGTCCTGACCTTTAATAAAAGAGCACCCATGAGGACTGGAAAGGTACTTTGGTCTGAGATTTTGGGAAAATGACAAAAACGCTGCTGCCTAGGGAGGCAGTGCCGTGGAAGAAATGGCAGCACCCTGGATGCCACCTAGGAGACGGAGCTGATAGAAGGCAAAGGTGTGAAGAGAATTCTCATGGGGCCACTCCTAGGCCCTAGGCCTTTTTTATTAAAATCAACAGATGGGCTGGGTGCAGAGGCTCACACCTGTAATCCCAGCATTTTGGGAGGCCGAGGTGGGCCGATGGCTTGAGTTCAGGTGTTTGAGAGCAGCCTGGGCTACCTGGCAAAACCATGTCTCCAGCAAAAAAAAAAAAAATAATAAATAATTAAAAAATTACAAAGATTAGCCAGGAGTGGTGGTGTGTGCCTGTGGTCCTAGCTACTTGGGAGACTGAGACAGGAGGATCACTTAAGCCTGGGAGGCGGAGGTTGCAGTCAGCCGAGATCTTGCCACTGCACTCCCACCTGTGTGACAAAGCAAGACCCTGTCTCAACAGACGAACAGGAAAACCAGCCAACCAACTAACCAAAAAACTCAACAAAGGACTCTTCCTCCCTGGAGGTTACAGAAAGAAATTCTCCCTTTTTAAAAGCCCACCCTTCCTGGCACATCCTGTAAATTGGTCCTCATCCTCTCTGCTTTCCAGGCCTCTTTCTTCCAAAACGGCCCAGTGTATTCTGCTGCCACATGGGCAGTGGATGCTTAAAATCCCAGGATCTCCTCACCCATCAGCGTTTCCCTCAGACCAGAGCACTGTTTTTATTGACTTGAGCACATTTTCTCAAGTTCTACACGTTGTGTTATTAACCTCGAGAGCTGCAGGAGGCAATCTCTGGGAGCTGGGTCATTAGCCTGGTTGTGAAAGCCAAATGATCAGAGGACAGAACGGGACTGTCAAACCGAACATCTGATGAAATTCAGGATTAATGTGGAGAAGTAGCTGTTGCTATAGCAACCAATCCCTACTCTCCTTTGAAATGGAAAATAAACAGCAAACAAGAAAAATAATTTAAGTTGGTGTTTGGGAAGAAGGAAGGCCTGCTTGTGGAACAGTTGAAGAAAAAGGAGAGTTCGGGTATTTTAGGATATGTTGAAACAATGGTGAAACTATCTCAAAAGCAAAACCCGAGTCATTTTTGGGTGGTTCAGTTCCATGCCTGCTTTTTCTAGAAATCTTTTCAGGTTCCTTCTGGGTGACCTCACTGATCTTTCTGATTGTCCAGGTACTTAAAGTCTGTACTGTACAGGTTAGCTCTTGAATTATTTTTTAAGTACTGGTCGTTTCCAACTTGAAAGCAACTCCTTAGGGGTAATGACTGTGCCTTCTCCTCTTTTATATTCCCTTTGACACGTAGCAAAATACTCAGATGGATGCCTCAAATAGGCTGATAATAAAGCTGTTTCAGAAAAATCGGTGAGATTGGCTCCATTTAATGAAGGAGAACCTTTATTGGATGTAATGCAAAAAGCAGAACTGGATGATGGAGGAAGGGGGTGGAGAGTCGTGGCAGGAACATTTGCTTTTGAGTTGCACAAATTTGCCATCCAATCTTACTGGGTATCTACCCAACAAAAATGCATACAGATATGCATCAAAAGACATGCACAAGGATATCCATAGCAATACTATTCATAACAAGCCTCAACTGGAGACAGCCCAAATGTCTATCAACAGTAGAATGGATAAATAAACCACACGATACATTCACATAATGGAGTACTCTAGAGCAATGAGAATGAACAATCTTTGACGACATTGAGCAACATAGATTATTCTCACAAACATATTGAATTAATGACAAAGGAAATATACTACATGATTCCTTTTTTTTTTTTTTTTTTTGAGACAGAGTCTCACTGTGTCACCAGGCAGGCTCACTGCAACCTCCTCCTCCTGGGTTGAAGCGATTCTTGTCCCTCAACCTCCCGAGTAGCTGGGATTACAGGTGCCTGCCACCACGCCCAGCTAATTTTTTGTGTATTTAGTAGAGATGGGGTTTCACTATGTTGGCTAGGCTGGTCTCGGTCTCCTGACCTCGTGATCCACCCGCCTCAGCATCCCAAAGTGCTGGGATCACAGCCTTGAGCCACCGCTCCTGGCTATGATTCCATTTTTTAGAACTTCAAAACTCATCTATGATTTTGGTTCATGTTCCTTATATTCATGGTATTGGTGTATCTGTATCTTTGGGGAGATGATTAATGACAGAAAGAGGACATGGCAGGAGTGCTTGCAGGGGGCTGGCAATATTGTTTCTTGATGTGAGTGCTGGTGCCCTATTTATTTATTTTATTTTATTTTTTGTTTTAGAGATGAGGTCTCACTATGTTGACCAGGTTGATCTCAAGCTCCCAGCCTCAAGCAATCCTCCCATCTCGGCCTCCCAAAGTGCTGAGATTACAGGTGTGAGCCACCATGCCTGGCTTGGTTCCCTATTTATAAAGTAGGGATAATATGGATCCCTATCTCATAAGATTGTTGTGAGGAATAAATGTTTTAATCCATGACATGTAGTAACTGTTCAATAAATGTTAACTATTCTTATTACAAGCGTTCTAGGGTAGGAGAGATCCCTGTCTGGGAAGTCTCCTGGAAAAAATTGAGCCCTGAACAATTTCGTAGGTCCAGGATCCTGGATGCTGTCCTGTGCCTTGCTCCTGTCTCTTGGATTGTTCTCGGCGATGTTTGGTTGCCTGTGTGGCTCACCTGCAGCTCCCTCTGGGCCTTCAAGTTCTTGTGCTTTATTCATCGCCCTCTTCTTTCTCTCCTCCTAGTCCCTGGCCCTGCCAGTTGCTGGTGCTTCTGTTTCTGCTCTGTTCCCTTCCTCTTGCTGACCCTTCTACCTGGCCTGCCTTTCCTTCCCCTCCAAACTGGGAACAGTCTTCTTTCGGTATCCCCAGTGCCATCTGCATAGTAGGTGCTTTCTGCTGTGCTAAATCCAGGCTCTGCACCACCTGGCCATGGCCCCAGTGCTGTGGGCTGACTCAGGCTGAGCTAAGTTTCTATTCAGGGATTTAATTTTCCTGGTAGGCCTGGCATGTCAAGGGCCATAGTTTTCCTTACCATTCTGGAGCCACCAGGCTTCTGGGTAAAACTGTCTGGCCAAGAGACACAGGCTTTCATTTTTCAGAAAGGAAACCCTTCCCAACTGGTGGAAAATAAGCTTTTGCTTAGTGACTAATAACATAAACACAGACAAGATTTCTGGGCTTATAAATAACCAGTTGTAAAAGTGCCCAAGGGAAGCAGCCGTTTTTTGCTAGAAGAATGGCCAAGAGTATCCCTGTCACCTTGTAGATAGTGACCTTAAGCATGGGCAAAGGAGCGTTGGGCCAAGGGTGCGGAAGCTGCTCATTCTTCAGTATTAATTCCCAAGGCCTTGCTCTTATGCATTATAAATCCTAGACTATTCTGGAAAAATAACACCCGCTCTCTAAGGTCCTTTCCTGCTCGAAAATGCTGTGATTCTGCGGCAGCCACAACATGTTTTAAAGAGCGATGCCAGCAGGGAGAGGAAAGTGTTAGGGTTTTGTTTTGCTAGAGCTGCCTAAGTGGCTGATGAAGTAATTGTGAGAACAGCTTCCATTTGTTGAGCACTGGCCGAGGCACCGTGCTGAGGGCGAGAGACCTGTGAGGAAATTACTAGTCTCATTGGACTGATGAGGAGGCCGAGGGTCAGAGGGGTTGAGATAGATGAGTAGTAATGGAGTGGCTGAGAGCTTGGGGGCAGCAGTCAGACTGCTGGGCGCAGTGCTGGCTGTGCCTCGTACTCCTTGTAGTTACGGGAATTATTATTCACCTTGTCCCCGGGTGTTCTCATCTGTAAAACGGGGATCCTCATAGTACCAAATCCTTATGATGTAATTCATGCAGAATGCTTGTTAGCGTGGTGCCTGCACGTGGTGCTTGCCTACAGCAAATTTTGCTGTTACTAAGAAAGCCTTCAAGAAGCTTCATCTGTAACACCCCCAGCCTGCTTGATGAAACACTGAGGCTTGAAGTCTAGGAATCTTGTTTGCTCTCAGTTAATTTAAAGTGGCAGACATGGGCTGCTCCCTATGAGGAACTGGGGGATGGTGTCCCAGAGCCAGGCCTGGCCGCCTGGACAGTTCTCTGACCACCTTGCTCACTGGCCCTGCCTAAGAGCGAGGGGCCAGTTTTGTCCCTCGGATATCATCTCATTCATCCAGTGCTTTCCGAACTGGCTCCATATTAGTTCTTCTGGATGCCAATTGGAGGACTGAAATGGCCCAATCAACTGAGTTAAGGAAACCAGGTTCTCCAAGGACAATCAAGTATTGACGTTTGGCTTGTGTTTGACCGTGGAATTCTTTTCTTCTTCAAGACAGCTTGCAGAATGAGTACCCCATGGAATATGCATTTGGAACTATTTCTTGACCCCTCCAAATGCAGTCAGCAGGGAGGCAAGTGTGAAAGGCTGGCAACCAGTAAGGATGGGGGTAAGGGGTGTCTTTGGAGGTGAGACAGGTAGACAGATCTGTGATACACTTTATTTTATTTTTGAGATGAAATCTCACTCAGTTGTCTAGGCTGGAGTGCAGTGGTGTGATCTCGGCTCACTGCAACCTCCACCTCCAGGGTTCAAACTATTCTCCTGCCTCAGCCTCCCCAGTAACTGGGATTACAGGCACCTGCCACCACGCCTGGCTAATTTTTTATATTTTTTGTAGAGATGGGGTTTCACCATGTTGGCCAGTCTGGTAACTTCTGGCCTCAAGTGATCCACCTGCTTCAGCCTCCCAAAGTGCTGGGATTACAGGCATGAGCCACCGTGCCCGGCTGGACTCGGGATATATTGTAGAGACAGGATCAGTAGGACTTATTGATGGAAGCTGCTTAGTAAAATATCTGGTGTATTGGACTGTATTGTGCCGAATTGTGTTTATGTCTCCTTGATACCAAATCAGTCAGTTGGAGAGGGAAGAATCCAGCCGTTGAAACAGCCCTTCTGCCTGTGTGAGGCGAGTGGTCCACACCTCCCGATAGTCACTGAAGGGCCAGAGGCTTTGGCTCCCTTAAAGATGCACCAGACTCTTTGGGGTATGAGGTTTCTTGTTTGTTTATCTGTCAAAGTACTTTCCTTCTTCCTACATCCCTTCTTTTTAAAATTAGAAAACCCGCTGCCCTCTCCAGGGCCTATCACTCTTTCGTTTTTGGGGCCTGAGCCATGCATCCCGAGGCAGTCGGGATGTTTCCAGTTTCCAGAGTTTATTGTTAATGAAAAGTGCACAACAGGCTGAAATCCCTGGCAGGAGCCAAAGCTGCAGGGTACACCGAGGCCAGCAGACGCTGGAGCAGCCAATTTTATCTGGATGTTCTCTCCTCCTCCTCCCTACCCTCCTCCTTCCCCTTCATTTTATCAGGGAGGTTTGGCTGGACTTGAAGGAGCCAAAAAGGAACTGGAGGGGTCTGAGCTTCTAGCAGCCAGCAACAAGGTATGGGAGGACAGGGAACCCAGGCCTAGGATAGGTTCCAGGTTAACTCAGTTCTTCACTGAATGTGTGTCTGCCTTGGTGCTAGGCTCTGGGGATGAATTAGTATTGATAGCAACAATACTAGCTAACATTATTGAGTGCTGTAAGGGAAAGGCCTTGTAAACATTGAACATACCTGATATCAGGAAGTCCTCCCAGCAGTTCTAAATACTTGCTAATATTATTCATGTTTTATAGTTGACTAAACTGAGGCCCAGAGAGGGCAAGCAACATCCCTAGAATCACACAGCTCTAGGAGTATCTCATTTCAACACTATAGTTTTTAGCTCCGTCCATCTAGGCAGAGGACATGGATATGTAAACCAGGAAATAAACCATAGCACAGTTTGCATGTGCTATGAGGCAAGTATTGACTAGTGCAGTGGGAGGGGTGCTGTGGAAACCACGTATGAGCACATTCTTGGCTAATGAATTAGGGTGCTGGGCATAGGGGGCCTGATGGAAATGTTAGAAAAGTGGATGAGATGGAGGGAGGTAGGCAGGGGACCTTCAGGGAGGGTCTTGGGTACCCTGCAAAGGTTTTTGTACTATATCCCTTAAGAGTGATGATGGATTTCAAAACAAATATTGCTTATTTTATCCTTGCTCAAAGGACATCTTATGTGAAAGTCCAAAGTATGAAACAGGTGGCAATGGAGTGGCTTTGGACAGCCTGTCATTTGTGGCCTCCCTTCTCCCTGCCTCCATGCATGGGTCCCTGGCCATCTGCCTGGAACCCTGTCTTTGAACATCACAGCTAGAGAGCATCAGAGTTGGAGAGAAAGAAGCGTTTACAAGCATTTGGGGAGACTGTTTCCTTGGTGGTGTGGAGGTTGAGTGAGAAGGGGCTGGAACTGGTGGCAGGGAGCCGGCTTGAGATGACAGTAGCAGCAGCCCTGAAGGCTGCGGCGTTAGTTCCCCATCCATGCTGGGGGCCAGAGCCTTGCTGATTCCAGCCAGCTCTTTGGGAGGCCATCCATCTAATGGCTCTGCACTTGATCTTTGAAGCCAAACTGCTTGGTTGCAGGCTGTGCCAGATTCTTAACCTCTGTAGGACTCAGTGTCTTCATCTTTCAAACAGTAAAATTACAGATATTTCCCTGATCGTTTGTTGTAGGGTTTAAACGAGTCAGTACACGTGAGGTACTTAAAACCTTACACACAAATTTGGTGCATAGTAAGTGCTATATTGTTATTTATTATTAATGTTCAAAAATGCCTTTATGTAGTTTGAGTTTACTCATTTAATAAATATTAACTGAGCTCCTACTATGTTACTATGTGCCAAATACTGTTCTGGCTGCTGAGGATACACCAGTGAGTGAAACTGGATAACCCCCTTTTACATTTGACTGGGGGAGACAGAATAAACAAATACATGGAATGAATGTGTAGTAGGGCTGAGAGGGGCCCATGGGATCGTGCACAACTTGGTGGGCCACATTAAAAGCTTTGGGTTTTATTTGCCTGAGATGGGAAGTTATAAAGAGACAAGTTATAAAGAGACAAGATTGAGCACCCATTTTGGGGTCAGAGTAGCTCTATCAGGACTGGGTACCTGGTCTATATCCAATGGTTAATAAATTATTAGTAGTGTTTATTGTTACCCATTATTCTGTCTACAGGAGAGCCGTTCCGGGAGAGGGTTGTGAGAATGATCTTACAAGGAGAGTGGGGTCCTCAGAAAAGAGAACCACATTTCCCTTAGCATGACAAAGGCGTGTCCAGGAACAATGGCGGTGACACACACCATTGCCCACCTGGCGGGACAGCACACCCAGTGCCTCGTGATGCTGAATTGACTGATTGGTCCTCTGCCTGGCGACGTCTCCGTTGTCCTCTCTCGCATTCTCTGTAGCATAAGTGAGCTTGTTGGCTAAACAGGGTGTTTGTGTATTGCTGTTTTCCCTCTGCAGTGTTTGAGAACAAAGATAAGATTGTGATCATCATGGAATATGCAAGCAAAGGGGAGCTGTACGATTACATCAGTGAGCGGCGGCGCCTCAGTGAGAGGGAGACCCGGCACTTCTTCCGGCAGATCGTCTCCGCCGTGCACTATTGTCACAAGGTACGGCTGCGACTGGCCCGCAGCTTTGGCCATAGATGGGTTTTATGGCACTGCATGATTTTTTTCCTGTTATGAAAGTGATATCTGTTCATGGCAACGTGTATGGAGAATTTATGAACTAGAAACAAGAAAATTACCATCACCCACGATTCTGGAATCCAGGGATAACCCATTTTTGACATTTTCACTTGTTTCTTTTCAGTTTTCTTCCTCCTCCTTCTCACATTTTTTTTTTTAGGCAAACTTTTAATTTTGAATAATTTTAGATTTACAGGAAGGTTTCAAAGGTAGTACAGAGAGTTCCCATCTATGCGTCACTCAGTTTACCCTAATATTAACATCTTACATATCTGTGATACGTTTGTCAAAATGGAGACACCAATGACCTTTTTCTGTTCCAGCATCCAATCTAGGGTACCACACTGGATTCAATTTTACATCGTTTGTGTCATGCTTTTTTACTTAATACTTTGATCTAAATGTTTTCCTATATTATTAAATATTCTTTGTGATTCTTGATTGTTGGACATTGAGGCTGTTTCTAATTTCTGGTTATTACAAATAGTGATCAATATATTTATATATGAATATTTTCCTCTCATGTGAATAATTTACTTAAGAGAGATTCCAGAAGTAGAATTACTGGGAGAAATGTTCTTGAAACCTTTCTATACTCTTGGGCCCTTTTCTTGCATAGGTTACCTGTATGCACATACGTCTTATTACAGCACACCTCAATGGGATGTGTTCAGAAGATAATCCAAGCTAGTTGGGAGGCTGAGTGGGGAGGATTGCTTGAACCCAGGAGTTCAAGACCAGCCAGGGCAACATAGCAAGATCCATCTTTGAAAAACTTTTTTTAAAGTAGCCAGGCATGAGGTTGCACACCTGTAGTCCCAGCTGTTTGGGAGGCTGAGGCAGGAGGATCCCTTGAGCACAGCAGTTTGGGGCTGTAGTGAGCTATGATGGTGCCACTGTTCTCCAGCCTGGGTGACAAAGTGAGACCCCCGTCTCCAAAATAATAATAATAATAATAATATAGCCACAGTAGAGCCACTCTTGGTTTCTGGAAAAGGCATGAAGAACACAGATAATTACAAGCCATGTCTCAGCCATTATTGTTATTACTCATTTTGACCATGATTTTCATCTCATTCAGACTTTCTCCAGATCTGTCACACCCTGAACAGTCATTTACTTTGAGGATAATGTGACTTGAGTCCAACAGGGCATCCAAAACAGAGTCAACTTGTTTATACAAATGATCGCAACATGGGGCCTCCTGGTTTGTTAAATATTGTGTTTAATTGAGAGTGGCTCTGTAAGTAATTAGAAGACAGTTACTCAAATCTAAAACCCTTAACCCGTGTGAACATTGTTTGACCTCTCTTTGTTGACTCAAAATGTGCTCATGATTTGAATCGTATAATATTTTGTATTTCATCATCAGGTATCATTGTAAATCACCATAGTGATTTTGTGATTTGAAGTGTGTGAACACTTGGATTCTGTATGAATGAGGCTTTATTAGACTCATTCCATCTTATTACGAAAACCAGGAATGAAGCAATGTAAACCAAACTGCTCCTGATATTTAAAATTAATGGAATCAGGCGCCTGATAGTCGACATCTTTCTTCTAAGAGACTTGGCTTTGTGCATTTCTGAATTCAGAAGGCCTCCTTGCAGGCTTGAATTAGAAAAAGATTAGTAGAAATACATGTTTTCATTCCTCCCTCGGAGTAGTGCTTTTGGAGATATTAAGAATGGTCAAACGAAAAGGAAAATAAACAAGAAAGAACCACCCATCAACATGCCTGTTGGTTTCCTCAAAAGAGCAGCTTTGATTGCAGATGTCCTTTATGCTGAATGATGTTCAGAATCATTCAGTGCCCCCCGCTACTTGTCCACGCACCCCTAAATAGCCAGTTCTTTCAGGCCCACTGCTCTTCCCATGCTCACCCACCCCCTAAAAAGATAATAAAAAAGATAGTCTTAAAAAAGAATGAAGAAGGCTAATGGTTACTGCTGTGTAGACCGACAGCCTATTGGCTGATGACTGCTTTTCACATTTCAGCTGGCTGGCTGCTGGTCATTGAAGTTCAGCCTCCAGCCTTGCCAGAGTTTGCCTGAATGGAAAGGTCAGGCAGGACGGCAGCCACCTGCTTCGGTCAGGCCAGCGGTCCCGGTCTCACTGGTCTGCGCTCACGCTTCACCTTTCACCCAGCCCTGAGTCCTGCTGAGCAGAGAGGGACTTTCTTAGCCTTCTCTCCAGGCTGCTTAGGAAATGTTATCCTCAGGACAGATCAAAATGGGTCGCAATAGATTGAGCCAGATGTCTTTCCAGCATTGGGGAGGCAGGCAGGCACACAGACAGACACACAGACAGACGAGGAGTGCCTGTGAACCCCACAAGTCTTGAGTCCCCAGCAGAGAAATCTGCTTCTTCCCTGGGAATCCCATCCCAGACAGACATTGTTTGCCGCTGCCTGGGATTATATTGCTTTCACACAGTGGAATTACATTCCGACAAAGAATCCCCCTGCTGTTTTACAGGCTCTGGGGGAAAACAGATTCCAGTCATTTTTCCCTTAACCACACAGCAAGTGACTAATGCTCTCCTGTCGCTGGTCGGTCGCTGGCGGGGGAGCGTCAAGACAGTGAGAGCAGCCTGAAGGATGGAGGCGAAGACCACCGGGCTGGCGCATTTCTTTAATCTGTCAGACATTTCCCTTTGCGCACCCTCCTTCTTCCTCTTTCTCTCTTGTTCTCATCCCAGCCGCTCCCATTCAATTCCCTCTTTGTCTTCTCATTTCAGAACGGTGTGGTCCACCGGGACTTGAAGCTGGAAAATATACTGCTCGATGACAACTGCAATATTAAGGTAAAGCTCTTGTCTCGTTGATGGATGTGCAGGGCCTGGGTCTTGCAGCCTTGTGGAGGCTTAACCCGCTCCAAGCCGCAGCCTGGAAATAAGGCAGCCACTTCCTACCTGGCAGGCTGGTGGGGAAGAGTCTCTTTGCTTGAGCTCAAAGTCCAGTTCAAACAATTAAATTCGACAAGCAGTTATTGATCTCCTACTAAATGCTGGGCATTGTTCTTCCTCCCTGGGTAAGATGAGATGACTGAGATACAGTGTCTCTCCTCAGGAAGCTCATAGTCTAAAATCATCACCATAACAATACTTTTAGCAACCAATAGATACATATGTATTTTATATTTTTGCCTGATATCACTTAAATTCAATCTTTATGACAACTCTACAAGGTAGGTACTGTTATTTACATAATTTCGCAGATAGGGCAACCGAGGCACAGGAAAAGTAAGTAATTTGCCCAAGGTAATCCAATGGTAAAGAGTGGAGTTGGGATTTGAACCCATGTCTGTCTGACTCATGAGCCCAAATTCAAGTTGCTTTGCTTGATTTTCTAGCAGGGCCCTAAATTATTTTAGAGCTGAAACTCTTCCTGGCCATTTCTTTGTCACTCTCCACCCTGTCTCCTACTTCTCCCTCTCCATCTTCCCACTCCTGAAACCAGCCATGGACTTGGGAAGCTGACCAAAATGGGGATGGTGCTTGCTGTTGGGAAATAGCAAGTTCTGGAGTTTACTCACACAGAGAGTATTATTGCTGGCTGCTGCTGGAGCTGGAGAAAGCTCTCCTGGCCCACAGGGTTCAAGTGCCTCCCGGGGAGCCCTCTGAATGTCCTTTTGACCACGTCTACAAAATAAGCAAATAAGGTTTCAAAATAAACGGAGCTCGCTGCATGGGTTTCATTATGAAACGGCCTGAGTACTCCCGGCACCAGCAGGAGCCCTCCAATTGGCCGCTGGTGACGTTAGTGGCTTATCCCTGGTCCCTGGACAAAGCATGGGAATGATTTTTTGTTGTCGCTGCTATCAGTGGAGGAGCGTGTGATGAGACTTGTTTCTTTGCTTGGAAGGATGGAGTCGCTTTGGTGTTGGGATTCTCTGTACAGATCATGGCGGCAACCATTAGTCACCATCATCCTTTGAGAGGCCCCTGGAAGCCATGACCCGGTGACCTCTTGCTCTTGAAGAGTGGTTGACCGTAGTCACATGCAGTCCATAGAATAAGGAGGAAATAGTTGGTCGAAGTAGTTCTCCATGGCAATAGGAACTGCAATCTCAGGGTCTATTTCTGGTAAAGTGGTTGGATTATTCTAGAAGGAGCACCGGTTATAGAGTTAGGAAATTCCGGGCTGTGTGGCTTACTAGCTTCTTGACACTGGGAAAACCACTTAACCCTGTTTCCTCAACTGTAAAATAGGGTAACAGTACTACCCACAGGCCTGCTTAGAGTAGTGAATGAGACATTCTGTGTTCAGTTTTGTAAACTGCTAAGCACTCGTGTCCGAATGAGTCAAAGTTAAAAGCAGTGGCTTTGGAGTTAGATATTGCAACCCTGCCCCTTAGTAATGGCAGGATTTGGGGTAAGTTTCATGACGATTTAGGCTTTAGTTTCCTCATCTGTCAAGTAGGGATGCCAGTTCCTGTCTCTGCAGATTATTGTTTATTTGTTCTTTTTTTTTTTTTTAATGAATATTTTCTGAACAGTTACTGTGTGCAATGTCCTGTGCCCAGTCCTGGGGAGTCAATAACAAACGTGAAGATTTTAGACAATACTACAATCAAAGCAATTCACGTTTAACTGTTACTATACTGGGAGCCTGCTTAAGTGGCTGGCCACTGGAGAGGGAATTGAACCGGAAGTCAGCTGCTCTGAAGATGCCTAGGTCCTGGGGAGTGGTGATCAGGTCATGGCTGAAAAATTGGTCCTGGCTTGAGGGCCACATTTTTCTAAGGGTTTGTGTCATCAACCTTATTGACTTCCTCTCCAGATTCTTCCTGCCACCTGCCCCCAGAGTGCTCAAAACTAAATGTCGTCTTTACAAGGCCTGGAATGTGAGCCTCTTGCCTAGGGATTGGGTTCTATGGTGCAGTGTGACCCCTTGGTCCCATGATGTATTCCCAGAAGTGATAAGACGCATAGCTTTCTATGCAATCATAGAATTCCCTAATGGAGGAAAAGAATGATTAGAATTCTGAAAGCAGTTGTGCAGGGAAACAGTGAGGCAGGAGCCCAGAAGAATGGCTTCGTTTGTGTAAGCAAAAGGGCAATGATGTTGGGCCTGACAGTTCCCCTGCACCTAGTTCTTCAACCTGGGGTCCCTGTGCATGACGGAGGGAAAGAGCACACACACAAAACAGTATTAACAATGAAGGCTTAGGCATACACTTTTCCTTAAGAATTTCTAATCCTGGCATTTCCCACGGTAAAGCATGGGTATGCATGCACACATACATCCCAAAGAGAAACCAGATCTTCCCATTATCAACACTTTTCAATTCCTTTCCTCCTTGTTCAAGGAATCCTACTCAAATCTGAGAATCCACATCTTCAAAGAACTTTGGGGGTCATTTTCCAACCCCTTGTTTTAATGATTAGACCCAGAGAGTCTAGATGATAATGCCCATGACCACGCAGTGACTCAGTCTAGACTAAATTATTGTGTCTTTGCTTCCCCAGAGTGTAGACTAGTGCTTGGCACACAGTAGGTACTTCAAAATGGTTTGACTTTGGAATAAAGGAATGACGAGCTGGGATTAGAACTCATGTGTTTGACTTCCGGGCAAATTATCTTTTCATCATCTCGCATCCACTTCCAAGGTTTTAGAAAATGTGATTCAGCTGGTCTTGATTTGTCTTCTGGTGGTATATACTCAACTCTTCCTGACTCAGCATTTTGCTGAAACATATTTAGAAAGGACCCTTGCTGACAAAGGCAGGCAGACACATGGCCACAAGCTGGCCTCCATGCTCAAGAGAGCCCCTGCCATCCGTGTCTGGACCTGGGGGACCACGGACACATGAGCCACCAACCAACGGGACATGAGCAGCAAGGTCCTCTCTTGGAGCTCCCTCTGGTGCCTCTCTAAGTGTGGATCCGTTTTCCACGTTTCAAATGTGGAGGACTTTGGCCTAGGAAGCCTATATAAATGCTACTGGTTTAAACTTGTCACATGTCGCTGCAATGGTGGGGAGAGCCATGTAGCTCATTCCTCTCCCCTTCCCTGCCTGATGTGGATTTGCAGAGAGCACATCTGGCCTTGGAAATTATTTATCTGGCCACTGCGAGAGGGTGTGGCTTCTAAAAATATTCACACAGTCGGTCAGCAGAAAGAATGAGAGCAATGTGCTGCTTTGGGCTGCATTCCGCACTCTGGAAGCATGTCTACTAAAATAGACACCCAGCACAGCATTAATTTGCAATTAATAAAAAACGGGCCAAATACACAGCCCACTCTCTGAGAGAATGGAATGCTGACAATTCCCATAGAAGGCTCCTGTAAAAATGTCTTACAATGAGAAGAGGTCCAGGCACCAGGGTCAGCCGACCTCCTCCAAGAGGGCTGGGAATCTGGTGAGCTCCCAGGGCTCAGAACAGAGGGGCTTAAGGGAAATGGCCTGCTGCCCCTTATGACAATGGAAACGCGGCTGCTGTGGATAAGAAAAGAAGCTTTGAATGGCCAGGGCCAAGATGAGATAGAAACCTCTGAAGCTTAACAAGACCAAGTGGGGCAGCTCAGAGTCAGCCTCTGGGCTTTGATGATATGAATGTGAGAGCTGTATTCATGCATGAATTAATCAATTCATGTGTTGTGTGTATATATCCATGCATACCTGCATTCACTCATCCATTCCTACATTTATTCACTGAGGAGTTGAATATCTCTTCTGGGCAATATTTATTTGATCAGAAATATTCATTAAGGTCCTACTGTGTCTTCGCCCTGTGCTGGGGATGTAATAGAGAACTAGATAGCCAAATTTCTGTCTTGGAACTCAGGATCTAGCAGTTGTTAAACTAGCAGTGATAATGAGCCATGAGGAGGACACAGAAGTCAGTGAAGAAGAGAAGGTACCTGCTCTAGTGAGCTTAAAATTCCAGTTGGAGACACAGCAATCAACAAATAAACACATAATGTAATTGGCTGGTAGTGAAGAAAATTCATGCAGGGTGACAATGAAGAATAGAGTTGCTTTTTTAGCTAGAGTGGTCAGGGAAGGCCCCTGGTGTAGGACTTGAATTCCTCTCATCCCCCAAGCTGTCTCTGGCTTCTTGACCTTGGCACACATGGTTCACACTGTCTGGAATGCTCTGCTCATTCCTTTTTGCCTGCTTCTTCTTTGAGGTCTCTGCTTGAATGTCTCTTCTTCCAGGAGGCCTTCCCTGATCCTCCTCCCTTGGCAGGGCCCAGTGGCCCTGTGTAATGTATTCTGGAAGTTGTGAGCAGGAAGTAGTGGGTCTGTCTGGCTGGATGGACCAGAAAGCTTTCATGTAGGAAGAGGAATTGAATTGGGTTTTGAGGGATGGGTAGGAGTTTGATAGTAAGGAACATGATAATGGCTTTTCAAGAGGAAGAAACAGCAAGCACAGGAACACAGCATGGAGACTAGAAAAGGAAAGTAATGCTTTCTGAGCCCCTGCTGGAGGCTAGAGCCCCATGTCAGACCTTCCACACCTTATTTCATTTGGTCCTCAGAATGTCTCCACTGGGGTGGGTGTGGTTACATCATTTTACAGACGACGAGGCTCTTGCAGCAAATAAGTGATAGGACTGGCTACAAACCTATGGCTATTTGACTCTAAAGACCAGACACCTGATGAATTCTACCCTCTACTCTCACTATCCAAATTTGCCCCACATCTAAGAGCACATCACACGAGGGCACTGTTTGGTCTGTGCTTTAGTCAGCCTTACCTTGTCTGCAGGCAGGCTTGCAGACAGCTGTCCCTGCGAGAGACTCTCCAAGTGCTAATGGTGGCTGATGGCCAGGCTGAGTCATGGTGGCCAGAGTAGCCATGCAGGGATGCCAGGGCTGTGTGCTATGAGCTGGCACTGGCTGCTCATTAGCATCCATGGAAGCTGCTGCTTGGACGCGCCCTCTTTTAAGAGCCTCCTCACATTGTTCGTGGTGGGAATTTCTTTTCTTTTAAGAGAGGCAGCATGAGCTTAGATCCTCCGAAGATGGAGGCTGGCCCCACTCATTTCGGCTCCTTGTTCCACTCCGCGCCTTCACTTCCTGGCAACTCAGGAGTGAGGCTGTGGTGGGTGAAGCCACAACGATCAACTCCAAGGCCGGAAAGGAGTTATGGAGTGTATCTTCCTGGATGGAATTGCTGATTTCCCGAAGAATTACGCAGAAAGTGCATTTCCTCGTCAGCCACCTGACAGCAATAACTCCCCTTTATGTAGCAGTTTACAGCCAAGGCACCTGTTCACCGATGTCTGCGGCAAGCCACTTTACCACCCTGTGCCTCAGTTTTCTTATCTGCAAAATAAGGATAATTTTAGAATTCACTATCCGCAGTCCTCCAGATAGGATTGTTGTGAGAATTTACTACATTAATATATGTAGCACTCATAGAACTGTGCCTGGCACATAGCCATGCTGCTACTGTTACTTTTATTTTTAGAGACAGGGTCTTGCTCTCTCACATAGACTGGAGTGCGGGGACACCATCATAGCTCACAGCAGCCTTGAACTCCTGGCCTCAAGCAGTCCCCCTGCCTTAACCTTCAAAAATGCTGGCATTGCAGGCATGAGCCACCACACCCGGCCTATTTTAATTCTTTTCTTGTTTAATCTGGCTTTGATGTTCACAGCACCAAGCGATTGGTGGTATTGCAATTCCATTTTCCAGCAAAGGAATGTGAGACTCAGAGAGGTTAAATAAAGTAGTCATAGCTAACATTTGTTGAAGGCCTACTGTGTGCTAGGTAGGCGTGGTGTAAGCACTTCCACGGATCAGTTTATTTGGTTTGATACCAGCACTTCCAGGTAGGTGACCTTATCAACTCCATTTTACAGATGAAGAAATGCAGGCTCAGAATGGCTAATGTGCAAGTATGTATTATACACTGGGGCTCTTGTTAAAATGCAGTTTTAGTGGATCTGGGGTGGGGCCTGAGTGTCTCAGGTTCTGAAATGTTCCCAGGTGATGCTAATGCTGCTGATCCGTGGGCCAGATTGGAGTGGGGTGGGATTAACTAAAGTGCCTTCCGTTAGATGCTGGTAAGAGGTGAGGCTGAGATTTGAACTCAAGTACTTAAACCCTGAATCTTTTCCTTTTCCCATCCTACGATGCAGCTTCTCACCCTGGACATGCCTCTGTTATGAACGAGTGATAAGATCTCCTGGCTGTTTAATGGGCAGTGGCTTTAATGCTTTCGGTTCCCCGTTTGCCTGGTCTAACAAACAATTGTTAGGTTGGTCAAACCATCAGTCTACCATAATGGCTGTAATTTATAGCGTCAGCTGGTCCCAGGACTGTTTTAGGAGCTTTACATACATTTTCTCTACCCTTCTTACCTATGTGAGGTGGGTTCTAGTCTGAGTCCCATTTTGCAGATAAGGAACTCGAGTAACTTGGCAGGTCCCACCCATCACCTAGTAACGACAAAGCCATGGTTAGCCCCAAGTTCTCCTGGCCCCAAAACATCTGATCTGTGGAGTGCACCACACTTCCTCTTAAACACTGCAGATGACTGTTAGACCATCACTAATTATTATCATTGCCATCAGCATCCTTTCCTATCAGTTAATGTCAGCAAGGTGACACTGAGTTTTCACCAGATAAGCTCATTATTAACAGTGTTCTGGAGTTAATCCTTTTATGGTGGTAAAATATGTGTAACATGAAACTTACCAGTTTTAGGCACATAGTTCAGTGGCATTAAGTATACTCATATTGTTGTATAAGCATTACCATCATCCATCTCTAAAATGTTTTCACCTTTCCCAGCTGAAACTCTGTCCCCACTAAACAGTAACTCCCCTTTCCCCCTCCTCCCAGCCACTGGCAATCTCCATTCTATTTTCCATCTCTATGAATTCGACTACTCTAGGGACCTCATGTACATGGAATCATATAATATGTGTCCTTTTGTGTCTGGCTTATTTCACTTAGCATAACGTCTTCAGGGTTCATCTGTGTTGTAGTGAGGTTAATCCTTTTGAAATATGAATGAATAATCCTTCCTCATTTATCTTTCTAACCCCAATTTTCATGCAGCAGGGAACACCTCCGGAAAGGCTTGATAACAATAAAAAACTCCAAATATTAAGGACCCAAGCCTTGAGTTCCATGGCTCCTTTTGAGAATCGAGGCTGAACTGAAGCACAGGGCAGGGGCAGAAGGTGGTTCTGAACCAGTATAGAGCAGGGGAACAGTCAAAACAACAAGTGAAAATACCAGCTAGGTACCTTCCTCCAAGGCTTACTTGCTAGTGTGTCAGCAAAATACTACAGCCCAGTCGCCTCGTTGCTGGAAAGTCATCCTCTCCTTTTACAGCTGATGTTCTGTTGGAGAAAGTGTACGGCTTGGGAAGATCCATGTGCTCCTTCATGTACTTGCTGCCCTTTTTTGCAACCTTCAGCAAAACTTCTTATGCCCTGGAACCTTCAGCTGCTTCACTTTTAGAGCGAGGGGCAGGATTAACATCTCTCAGGGCTCTTTCAGGTCAAAGTAATTCTGAGATGCGATTATTTTTGTTTTATGATGTTTAAAATCAATATTTCTCAAATTTCAGTTTTTCATCCTTTTCATGGATTTTACCTTTCTGCAGTATCCTCACTGCTATTTTACTTAATATTTTTGTTGAGTTCAGGTCACTCTTTAAAGTTCTGTCTATTTGAAAAAGAAGCCCTAAATAATTACCTTAAGTGGAAAACCAGAATCACTTACCAAGAATAGAAGATAAGCTCAAAACTAAGTATAATGGAAACCAAATAGCATTATGAAGTTCCAACTTCGTGTTGGTTGCTGCTGCAGGCTAGGCCCGAGGCCTGGTCTCTTTAATAAATACTAAAGAGATACTGAAGACACACCAGTGCCCAACTGAGACTTTCTCCTTGACTTAATCCAAAGAACTGAAGGTGAATCCAGAAAGGAATGAATTTTTCATTTTATTATTCAATGTTATTTAATTCCATTATTATTTGGCATCTAAAATGTCTGTATTTCTTCACTGTCAAGAGTCCCTGGCATTGGGATAAACTCTGCTTCTAGTATAATGAAGGTAATTAACTCTCTGGATTTAAAGTTGGGAAGCAAATATATATTGAGCTCCAACTCTGGGCCAATTACTTTTGTAAGGACTTTACATACTTTTTGTCATTTAATCTCCGCCATGGCACAGTAGGGATAGACACTCTTCCTAACACTGTTTTACAGATGAGAAAACTGAAGCTTCAGAGAGGTTTCATAACCAGTGGCCATTTCCCCTCCTATCAATAGTTGATATAAGTTCCATATGGCATTAAATCTTAGAGCCGAAGCCTGAGTTTCAATGGCTCAAGGTTTGAGAACGCTCTGTGTGTGTGTGTGTGTGTGTGTGTGTGTTGATTAATACTGCTTTCCCTTCGAAGTGCCAAGAACACAGGCTAATCTGGATTTCTATTAATCTTGTGTCAGTGGCAATGACAGTTTTACTGGGAGAGACTGATAAACATCAGTCTGCAAGGATGGGAGTGGGCCATAACATAAACACACTTCTCCAGAACGGCTACAAAGCAAAAGAGGCTGCCCAGATTCGGAGTGAAAACTCCCAGCGTGAGTGTGCACATGTGCAGTGGGTGCCTCTCACACGCACGTGAAGCTCATTTGGTGCCCCAGGCACTGCTGCCAGGCGGGAAGAGAATGCGTTTTCCTGTGTGTAGCCATTCCATGCCTCTTCTGATTGACAGGGCACACTTCATAAAGCTTCCAACCAACTTCCTGCAAGCAAGTCAGGGGCCTTGATAAGAAAGTGGAATTCAGGGCAATTAAGTGCAGTCTGAGCCCAGAGAATGCATTTTCTGAGGATGGTTGTACACCAGCTGCTTTCAATGACATTCCGTTCATTCAGGGATGACTTTTACAAAATAGGCTGCTTCTAGGGGCTGTGACCACAACAGAGCCTCGGTGGTATTCAGACTGGGCTGTCTCTGGGCATGTGAATCATGCAGCTCTTTTCCAAGCCTCAAATGGAAATCAGCTTGGAGAATGATGGAAACCTACAGGGGCTCAGCTTGCAAGGTTGACTTAGAGTGGAGTGAAATATGCAGGTGACCGAGGGGAAGGTGGCACTGTGGTTTGAAGCTTTAGAGACACGGGGGTTTATATTGCTGCATATTAGTTACTCATCTCCTTAAATGAGTAACCTCATCTCCTTAAACCTCAATTTCCTCATCTGTTAAATGAATTTTTCAAAAAATTTGCGGTAAAGTGGACATAACATAAAACTATTTTAACCTTTTTTAGGCATAAAATGCATTCACATTGCTGTGTAAACCAGGTTTTTGTTAAGATTAGATTAAATAATTTAAAGTATTTGGAGCAGTACCTGATAACTGGAAGTTGTTCAAAAAGTGGCAATTAAGTTTATCATTATTATTATTATTTTGCATTATGTATTAATCATCTTGTGCTTTTCAAAATATAATGCCTGTTCCAGTGACAAGTGTTTCTTGGGTATGGGCGGGTGCTAAGGAGTGGATGATGCAAAGTTAAGGGGAGGATGTGGAACCTGCCAACTGCCTCAGGAAACTCAGAGTCTGGTAGGGAAAGCAAATATATATATGTATGTATGTATGCATATATATGTGCGCATATACATATACATATATATGTAAAAATGCTGTCATGAATAACACATAAAACATTTCAAGAAACCAAAGGAGAAGAGAATGATTCCAAGGAGTGTAGAGTACAATGGAAACAAGACTAGGTGAAACATTTGCATGAAACTTGAAGGTTATGAAGCACTTTTACACTCACAGTCTCATCTTTCTTTTTTTTTTTTTTTTTTTTGAGATTGAGTCTCCCTCTGTGGCCCAGGCTGGAGTGCAGTGGTGCGATCTTGGCTCACTGCAACCTCTGCCTCTCAGGTTCAAGTGATTCTCATGCCTCAGCCTCCAGAGTAGCTGAGATTACAGGCATGCACCACCATGCCTGGCTAATTTTTATATTTTTAGTAGAGACGGAGGAGTTTCTCCGTGTTGGCCAGGCTGATCTCGAATTCTTTTTTTTTTTTTGAGACAGAGTCTTGCTCTGTGTCCCAGGCTGGAGTGCAGTGGCGCGATCTCGGCTCACTGCAAGCTCCACCCCCTGGGTTCACGCCATTCTCCTGCCTCAGCCTCCCGAGTAGCTGGGACTACAGGCGCCCGCCACCACGCCCGGCTAATTTTCTTGTATTTTTAGTAGAGACGGGTTTTCACCATGTTAGCCAGGATGGTCTCGATCTCCTGACCTCGTGATCCGCCCACCTCGGCCCCCCAAAGTGCTGGGATTACAGGCTTGAGCCACCGCGCCCGGCCTGATCTCGAATTCTTGACCTCAAATGATCTGCTCGGCCAAGGTCTCATCTCGATTGATTTATTTTTCTTCTTATTCTTATGATAATCCTGTGAGCTAGAACAGGGAAGGGATCATGGATTCCCATTTTCTGGTGGGTAAACTGAGGCTCAAGGTCACTGAGTGACAGATGGATAGGTGCAGAGTTGGGCTGAAATATGATGACTCAAAACCCAATGCTGTGAGTCAGTTAGTCCATTTCATCTCAGGTCACAAGACAGTCAAAATACAGTTCTGATCAGGGTGTGAGTGGATACAGAGGTGGTATCACCAGTTGCGTAGGTTAGGGGTTTTCCGCAGTGTGATATGCACGCCACTGCAGATGCAGTATGATTGGGTAGACCACAGAGGGAGAATTCCTAAATTAATAGTTACACGCTTTAAAGTTCATCAGAAACATCAAGCCAGTGATTTTGTGAATGTTATTTCTCAGAGCAAGTCTAAATTAAAGTTTAAATAGAGCGTCCATTTAAAGAGTAATTTCTAAGTAAGTCGCAAAGCTTGTAGTCTGCAGATTTGGTAGAACTTGTGATGGATGCCAAGGACTGCAGCTAGGAAACATGGACCTGCTTGGGCTGAGTGGTCCTTTATGAAGACTCAGGGCTGGAGAGAAAATGGCGATCCAGCCAGCAGACCAACCCAGGTGCTGTTCATCCACTCTGTGTGCTGTGTGGTGTGAACTGATTCAACACAGACATAATCTGGAATGCTAACAAGTCTCCCTGGGTCTTGCTTCTCTTTGTAGATTGCTGACTTTGGGCTTTCCAACCTGTACCAGAAGGATAAGTTCTTACAAACGTTTTGTGGGAGTCCACTCTATGCATCTCCTGAGATTGTCAACGGGAGACCTTACCGAGGGCCAGAGGTGAGCAGCTTGCCCGATGCATATGGGGCGGGGGAGGGGAGGGAGAAGAGGGAGGAAGGGCAAAAATTGGATTTGAGAAATGCTTAAAAAAACAGAGCCTAAAAAAGCAAGCAAGGAAAACTTTTCCTTATATGATTATAAAAGCAATAATATATACTCCTGGGAGGAAATTTGGAAAACCCAGAAAAGCCTAAAGGAGAAAATAAAGGTACCTGCCATCCCCCCACAAAAGAGAATCACTTAATACTTTTGTGACTTTTAAACTTTTCCCAATGTAGATCTCTGCATTTCAAAACTAATTGAGATTAAGTTAATAAAAGGCAAGATATACATATGTATATGACACACATATGTATATCTTGCCCTTTACTATCAAAACTATCTTGTGACACTTTCCAAATTCATTATTAAAAACATGATTTTCGGCCGGGCATGGTGGCTCATGCCTGTGATCCCAGCATTTTGGGAGGCTGAGGCAGGCAGATCACGAGGTCAGGAGATCGAGACCATTCTGGCTACCATGGTGAAACCCCGTCTCTACTAAAAAATACAAAAAAATTAGCCGGGCGTGGTGGCAGGCACTTGTAGTCCCAGCTACTCGGGAGGCTGAGGCAGGAGAATGGCGTGAACCCGGGAGGCGGAGCTTGCAGTGAGCGGAGATCGTGCCATTGCACTCCAGCCTGGGCGACAGAGCGAGACTCTGTCTCAAAAAAAAAACCAAAAAAACCCACATGATTTTAATGACATTTTATTGATGAATATAGCATAATTTATTTAGTAATGTCTAGATGTGAACATTTAGTTTTTTCCCTATTATATCACAAAATTATAGACACAAAAAACAAAAAATTGCCTCACTCTGGAGTAAATATCTTTTTTTTGTATATATTTTTGGCAGCATGCATGTCTGACTAAGGAAATACATTTTAATGACATCTTCTAATTCATGAGAAATACATTTCCCTATATGCTAGTGTTTCAAGGGCCACTGTAAGATATGGGTATGTGGAAATTTTATTTTGAAAATGAGTGAGTTGTGCGTGATGATTCTCTTTTTGAAAGATGGTTCTCTTTTCAGAGAAGTTCATCCACTCAGTATCCTTTAAATAGCCGCTGCTCAGTGTGTTGAAATGTTTTCTTTTAAATATTTATCTGTTTGAGAGTGTTTCGGGGCAGGGCTGAAGGGTAGAGAGAAGGATGCCAAGACCATCTATCAACTGCAATGAAGAGAAAGTCTTTCTAAAATAAGAATGCGAGGGAGGAGCATAGAACTCAATTTATAAACTTGTACAAACTCAACACTAAATTTCTCGTAGATAATGAATATTTTGGTCTTTGATGACCTGTTTTTTGAGGTTACAGGCTGGCAGCCTGTGATCTGGTCAGCAAACTCCTTTATTTGGCCACCTTAGTTTTTATTTTTAAAAATTGAGCAAACATGTAATAATTAGGAGATTTCATATAAAAGTTTGGTTTCTGACTTCTCTTGAAAAACCAAAGAATCTAGTAGTGCTGGGCCCACATTACCACATGGCAGCAATTAGCTAAACAGAGGTTGTCTGCCTAAGACAGGTGAATGTACTGTACAGTTTGTCTCCATCCCCAACACTCTATGTCGTAACCCCAATTCTTTCTTGCTTTGTGTATATCTGTTGTTTGCTTGGCTCTTACAAGATTTCAGTTTGTAATTCCTGATTCATTTGAAGAAAGTGCAGGAAGGAATTGATTCCTGGATTAGGAATGAAGAGCCCCGCATCCCAGTTTTACCTCCATCACTGGGGCAGGGCCTCTGGAGAAACCATTTAGGTTCTTCCTGCCTCAGTATTCTCATCTGTCAAATGGGGCTGAAAATAGTCCTGGCCCTAACTGCTTCACAAGATTGTAGTGAGGATTAAATAAGATAATCTGTTTAAGAAAGTACTTTACCAATTGGGACCACTGGCCTCTGCTCAGAATGGAAAGGTCAGGCTCTGTAGCAGGTCCCAGCTGCATTGCTGTCAGATGTCAGGCTGTACTGGGAACCTGTCTTCCAGGTGCTAAATTCAGTTCCTGGGGGCATTGGGGGTGGCTGCTCACAGGCTGTGATGCTAATGGTTTGGAAGGCACCTTGGGATCTGTTTCCCAGCTGCTATATGTGCTGTCTCTCTGCTTCAGGTGGACAGCTGGGCCCTGGGCGTGTTGCTTTACACCCTTGTTTATGGAACAATGCCCTTCGATGGTTTCGATCACAAAAACCTCATTCGGCAGATCAGCAGTGGAGAGTACCGGGAGCCCACGCAGCCCTCAGGTGCGTGCCCTGTGGAGGGAGGGCCAGAGGTGGAGGGGAGAGAGACCTGTTTACCCACTCTCATTTTCTGCGTTTGTTTTAGTATGTCTGTCTGGAGTCTCCTGGTTTTCCTCTTTCTTCTTCCCAGAAGCATCATCCTTGGCAAAGCTTGCTTGTTAGGCTGCTTTCCCCAAACCTTCCCAAAGGAACTTTTCAGAGCACACATTCTAGGAGTCCTGTTTGCTTGCTGTGTGGATCTGGGCAAGTCACTTAAGCTCTTTGGATTCAGATTCTCCACCATAAATACAAATTTTGGAAAAGGTATTAGACGAGGTCTCTCCCAGTCTGGGTAGACACAGAAACCACCCACCTCAGAATGTAAATACTGTGAGGGTGACCACTGCTCTGTCTCTCACTCCTGTGCCACTGGCATAGGGTATGGCTCATGGGCACTGTCTCATTATTGATTTCTGCATAACAACTCTACCCCATCTGCCCCCACAAAACAAACTCAGTGGTTTACACAACCTTGAAATCATCTCTTTCACTCCTGTGGGTTGGGAGGTGCTCTTCTGGCCTTCCTTGGGTTTTTTCCTACAGTTGTAAGCAGATGGCAGCTGGGGCTGCCGCTGGGGCTGAACAGTGGACCTTCCTCGGTGCTCTCTGAGGTGCCACCCCACAGTGGCAGCAAGGGGTTCTAAGAAAGAGGAATAAAAAGTTGCTGAGCCTTCTTTCTTTTTTTAAAATTTGTTTTTCTTGAGACAGTGTCTTGCTCTGTTGCCCAGGCTGGAGTGCCAGTGCTATGTCCACGCTTGTACCCAGATTGTGTCATATCTGCTGTGTTCTATTGGTCAAGACAACCACGGTCATGAGCTCCATCTCTTGATGGGAAGTATCATGCCTGTACAGGGAGTGTGTACAGCTGGTCATCATTGGTCATTTTTGTTAAAAAATGAAGTTAACATTGGCACTTCATTTATATACATACTATACACATGCATATATATATACACACATATATATGTATATCTGTATATCTGCACATACACAGTTGATTCTCATTATTCATAGTAGTTATGTTCTACAAAGTTGCTAGAAACACTGAATTTGTGAATACTGAACTATTGCTCCTAGGGGAAATAGAGGGTTAGATTCCTGAGAGCCTCTGCTCACAATATTTTTGTCAACTGATTGATATATAACCTTGTTTTATGTGTGTCTCTGTTTAAAGACACCTTATGTAATCTATATTATTAGTTCATTAACATCAAACTCAACAGCCAACAGCACTGTAACTCATGCCTGAACAAAGCTGATCTAACACACTTATCTTCTCCATAAGGCACATCACAGCCTTCTTGTGCTAGGAACACTAAACAGTGCTTCAGCACTGTTTTGGGGGGTCATTTAAAATGGAGGAATCGCCAATAAAAATTCCAAAAAGTGTGAGAAACACAGCACTAAATAGACTGAGAAAAAGACACTTTGTATAATAGTATGAGATCTGAAATAAGAAGGCAGAGTGTTGCCTTGTTTGACCTTAGCTGTGAATACATACGTGTGTTGGGTGGGGTGACTCTAATTGTTTGCTGCTCTGTGCATATGCAAAAATGACTGCAAAAGAGCTGTGAATATTGATTTTGAGGTTACAAATAAATTTTAGAGAGTAGACAAATTTGCAAATACAGACCCTATGGATACTGAGGCTAGACTGTTGTATGTGTGTATATATAGATATGCATTCTCTCTCTCTCTATATATATATATAATTTTTTCAACAAGCCAGCCTATTCTTTTTGGAAAAATTCAGAGTGACCTCTAAAGTGGTCTTCTTTGCCTCACCAGCTAACTGATGCCAATGCGCTTCCTGGCACATTGTAGGGGTTCAAGAAATACTTATTGAATGACTGAGGATGATCATCTTGGTACTTTTCAGAGGTGTTTCTTGCCCCAGTCCCTTTTACCAGGCCTTTGCCAGCTTCTCATTTGCCTACATAAGCAGCTGAGGGGAGGTGGCAGCTTCCCAGAATATAATTCACCCCAATTGGGGGAACACAGTTTGAACCTAAAAGTCAGTTTATAAGCTGTGAGAGTCAGTTGGTTCCTGTGGCCTTCTCAGCATCCCTTTAGGGGTTTTCCCTAATTGTCTGGCAGCAGAAATTTGCAAGTAGAATTTTCAGACAGGCTGTGAATGGGTAGCAGATATAGATCACTTCTCTGATCTGACAGCTCAGTAGGAGAAGGCTTATGTCAGAGAGGGAAAGAAGGCGAGCTCACTGAGTATTGGTCTCAGAACCTGGCCAGGACCTTGGGGGGAGGCCAGTTTCGGAGAGAGCCGCTCTTACTGCCCAGGTGTGTCAGGTAAGTGCCTCTGAGCCACACTCCATGTTCTGTCTCTGGCATGCTTGCCCAGTCACTGCAGGTGCTGTGTGTTTATACAAGCCCACCTGTGGAGGAATAAAGAAAGCAATGGTGATCTACACCTGTTTTTCCTTTGGTAAAATGATATTCGCCAAAGGAATGGTGGGGCATCTCTCGGGGTCAAGTCTGGATTCTTTCTTGGTTACCTGACCTTCCACATTTTCTAAAGATTCAAGATGATGAAAAACTTCATAGCTCTATGACATTTCCTCACTTATAGGGAAAACATGCCACCATGTGATGGCACCCCGGCCTGTTCCAAGTCTTGATTACGCTTTTGATGGATGGTCTGAAAGGCTGGGGCATCCTGCTCCATAATGTGACTGGACCAGGTCTCCAAATGGATTTTTCCTAGAGGGAGTGTGTGTCTTTCATCACTGCTGGAGGGTCCCACTATCACAAAGCTAGAAGCTCCCACGTAATGCCCAATTCTTTTTGTCCCTTGTCCCTTAGATGCTCGAGGACTCATACGGTGGATGCTGATGGTGAACCCCGATCGCCGGGCCACTATTGAGGACATTGCCAACCACTGGTGGGTGAACTGGGGCTATAAGAGCAGCGTGTGTGACTGCGATGCCCTCCATGACTCTGAGTCCCCACTCCTGGCTCGGATCATTGACTGGCACCACCGTTCCACAGGGCTGCAGGCTGACACTGAAGCCAAAATGAAGGGCCTGGTCAAACCCACGACCTCTGAGGTCATGCTAGAGCGGCAGCGGTCGCTGAAGAAATCCAAGAAAGAGAATGACTTTGCTCAGTCTGGTCTGGATGCAGTGCCTGAAAGCCCATCCAAGTTGAGTTCTAAGAGGCCCAAGGGGATCCTGAAGAAGCGAAGCAACAGCGAGCATCGCTCTCACAGCACTGGCTTCATTGAAGGTGTAGTTGGTCCTGCCTTACCCTCTACTTTCAAGATGGAGCAGGACTTATGCAGGACTGGTGTGCTCCTCCCAAGCTCACCAGAGGCAGAGGTGCCGGGAAAACTCAGCCCCAAGCAGTCAGCCACGATGCCCAAGAAAGGCATCTTGAAAAAGACCCAGCAGAGAGAATCAGGTTACTACTCTTCCCCAGAGCGCAGCGAGTCTTCGGAGCTGTTGGACAGTAATGATGTGATGGGCAGCAGCGTCCCCTCCCCCAGCCCCCCAGACCCAGCCAGGGTGACCTCCCACAGCCTCTCCTGCCGGAGGAAGGGCATCTTGAAACACAGCAGCAAATACTCAGCGGGTGCCATGGACCCAGCCCTGGTCAGCCCTGAAATGCCCACACTGGAATCCCTGTCAGAGCCTGGTGTCCCTGCCGAGGGCCTTTCCCGGAGCTACAGCCGTCCTTCCAGTGTCATCAGCGATGACAGCGTGCTGTCCAGCGACTCTTTCGACTTGCTGGATTTGCAGGAGAATCGCCCTGCCCGCCAGCGCATCCGCAGCTGCGTCTCTGCAGAAAACTTCCTCCAGATCCAGGACTTTGAGGGGCTCCAGAACCGGCCCCGGCCCCAGTACCTGAAGCGGTACCGGAACCGGTTGGCAGACAGCAGCTTCTCCCTCCTCGCAGACATGGATGATGTGACTCAGGTCTACAAGCAAGCGCTAGAGATCTGCAGCAAGCTCAACTAGCACTCCAGGGCGCCGGGGGCAGGTGGGGGTACGAGGGAGGAAGGGGAGGAAGACTTGGGCTCATAGGCTGGTTACCTCTTTGCTGGCCATGACAACAGACTGAAAAAGGATTGGCACTGTCTCACTTGGCCAAGTTTGCAGCCTTGAGCCAACACTTAAAAGGGAGGGGTGGGCTCTTCTGCCAGTTCTGACAACTGTCAGTCAGAATTTGGGCCCTATTTGGCATTTGCTTTATGGCACCTCCTAGAGGATCAGCTGTCCAGGAGAGGTGGTGTTGACCGGCACTCAGTGGGTAGAGAGGAAGCATATGGGGAGGGAGCATTTCCTTAGAAGTTATCCAAATGCTTCTGGAGGAGGGGCAGGAGACACTTGGGCTGTTTGCCTTGGGTGAGCCCGAAGAACTTGCCCCTTTTCTCCTTGCATTAGCAAGCTAGGTCTGGCTGCATGGAGCTGGCAAGTAGATTTCAGCAACTTGAGCTTGAGTTGATGATCAATTAATAGTGGCTGCCGGTTGTGCTGGTGTGAGTGGCCCACATCATGGGGAAAGAGTGCTGTGATTGACTAGTAATGGCTACCACGGGAAAGGGAAGGGAAGCAGTAGCACTAATGCTATGTAGTTGTCATCTTTGATCTGGCTGGGCCCTCGGAATTGGGTTTAGTCATCCTGTGGGATCTATGTTAACTCTTTCATCCACTGGTGAGGCATTTGTTAATTTGCTACTCAACTTTGATGAAAGACAGGGCCTTGGTCAGAGAGAGAACACTCTGAACTCTGCTAAGGACATAGAGTCAGCCCATGGTGATTTAGCTCCTTGCTGTTCACCTCCTCTTTCCTGATGTCTGCCTTGCTCTACAGCACAACCTCTTGAGTGTGGACAGGGAGAAAGATGATGGTGTCAGAGGTAAAAACTATTGTATATGACAGGGCACAAGATGGTCTGTGATCTTTGCACAGATGAATGGAAGTTGATGTGCACCAACGAGAGGCAACTTGTCACTTTCTTTCTGAATATTAACTGGAATGCTGCCTCTTGGGTTCTCACATGCATGGATGCTTTGAGTTGGACGTGCTACTGTCCATAGTTTCCAGAGGATTACCTGGCTCAACCATTGGCTGTGTTCACCAATGACAAATGGTTTCCCCATCCACTGAGTGTAGCATCCTCAGAGGTAGACAAGTTTGCTTCTAGGGAGTTAGATGTAGGTGGGATATTGGGATGAGGAAAGGAAAATCAGGTAGACGGTGCTTTTTTCCCCCAAATCTAAGTATTCTATGTCATGGTTTTAAACTTTGACATGAACTCCTGGGCTTTGGGGGAAAAGAAAGTTCCATTCATTTAAATGAATAAGGTGTTGAAAGAGTGCAGGGGGTTGGGAGGAAGCATGTAAGAGAGTGAACATTTCCTTAGATGTCACCCAGATGGTTCTGGGGGAGGTAGAAAAGAGGTGCGGCAGGACTCTTATCTTAAAAAGTAAAAAAAAGAAAAAGAAAAAAAAAGAAAAAAGCATTAGATATGTAATTTCTAAACACCCGGATCACAATGACAAGATGCCACTCCAACCATGGGACACCTTCAGGATTCTAGGTTTGGACTTCCTGGTCTCTTTGGGATGACTTCAGATTCTGCTGGCCAAGGCAAATTGAACTCATTTCAAGATGGCCACCACTGGTAGCCATGTAGATAGACAGGAAGACCGGTCTTGTGAACATCTTTGGAAAAACCAACAAAAAATAGTTCGTAGAGAGAGAAGAAAAAATTCACCTTACAGTGCTAAGAAAGTGCATTAGAATGGAATTGCCCTTTCCTTAAGGAGACAGATTGGTTTCTCCCCTTGCCACCGGCTCTGGTGTTTTGGCTTGTGCATTCCTTCAGGTTGAGCTGAGCAGTGTGTTATGGGAAGCTGCTCAGTTTCCTTTCATTCAATTCCACCTCCTTCCTGAACTCTAATAGAGGTTAAAAGGGAAAAAAAAAAATCTGTAGATAGCAAATTGTGCGTGTGTGGGGGGCGGGGGGGATAGGGGTGTGGGTGCATGGAGGGCAACCTGCAACTCTGAGCTCCCTACTTCCTGCCTCATTTCATTCTGGCTTTTCTGAATAGCCTATGCTGCTGCCCTGCTGGCCCCTTGCGCACGGCAGCTGGCCGTGTCCTTAGCTGTCAGTATGACTTAGATCTAGCACCACCCTACTGGTTGATGTCCTTTTTCCTTTTGCCAAGTGATTGAGTCTGTTTAGTATTTTCCATCATTCTAGTCTTTAAATAAAAATGACACTATTGAGGAAAGTCAGTCTACTCCCTTCTTCCTCCCCCCAAACACGTGTTCTCTTTCGTCAGGAAACTCAGCCAGTGGACTGTGGCAGAGAAAGTCCTCCACTCAGAGGCAGAGACTCTGAGTTAAGTCATAGGTGGCCTTAGGCATCTGCATTGTTTGTGGTGGTTAAGTTTTCCTTCCAGTGAGGGCTGGAAGGATGAATTAGCTGGTCCCTGAAGCCCTGCTTAGCTCTGACACTGCCAACATCCTCTAATTCTAGGTGTGATGTTGACTGTCTTTTCAAGGAAAAACTTGCAATAGAGGGAAAAGCCGTTAAAGCAGCTCCCTGCTTCATCATTAAGTCCTGTCATCCCTACCAGCCAATCCCAGTCAAAGAAGTTATGCTTTATTCACTTCCGTGGAATTACAAGTGAGAGACACTTTTAGGACCCGATGGACAAAGCAGGAGATTCGCTGTCAGCTTTCCTGGTCCTCTCTTTGCTTCTGTGGGCCTTGCACCGTCTTAGTTTACACATCTGCCAAAGGGGTAGAATTACACTTCTTTTTACAGGTAAATTTCAAGGCACGATCAGTTTTCAGGAAGTGCTTCAAGACCCCAGGTGAAATGAAAATGCTAAGTACCCTCTGAATTGCCATCCCTGTTACCAGGTGCTGCTTCTTCAGATGATGGGGAGCACTTTTCAGGGTGAAATTCAGGCGAGTTTTGCCCAGGCCTGCTGTCTTGAGTACAAATGTGAATGATCGACTGACTGCTTGTTGCCAAACTGGAAATGTTCTGTAGGGATTTACTGGCATGGTATCATTCCTAGAAGAAAAAAAGAGAGAAACTTGACTGCACATTTAAAAAAAAAAAAAAAAAAAAAAATCCACGTTGTGACTTTTATTTAATTTCTATTTTTTTTTTTTTGGTAATAAAAAGTTGACTTTTTTTATTTGAATTTGTCTTTTTTATTTATTGGTCTGAAAGGCATTTCAAAGGTATTATAATAATATATTGGTGTAATTTAATTGGTGCAACATGCTTTACGGCTCCTGTCAAAATTGGTTTTCACTCATTTGATTGGTTTGAGCCCAGAACAGCCTACAGGGGAAAAAAAAGCTGGATAACTACCCAAAGTGTTTGTATTTTTATTGGAAACTGATTTTTGTTTCATTTTGGTTTTTGTTTCTGTTTTTATTTTTAAATTAAATAAATTGCAATGAACTGAACCAGAGAGCTTGCTTCTTTATTTGGTGGTTTTTCTTAGTCAAGTAAGTGTCAGAATCAATATAAGTAACAGACACCTACCCAAATGAGCTTAAGCACAAAAGGGAATTTATTCGAAGTTCTCAGAAGAGGCAATGCAGCTTGCAGTGCAGCTGGAATTAAGAATTGGAGTGGTGGATTGAAGAGGACAGTATACCCTCTATTCTGCTTCTCTTTGCATATCAGCTTTCTTCTCCTTTTATACCCTGGCTTTCTCCTCCCTGATTATGGAACCTACCTTGGCTTATCCCATAGCTTCCAAATTTACATGTTCTCAGTCTTGGTTTCCAACAGAGACTACTCACCAGGTTCCTTAGTTCTGAACTCTAGACGTCATCAAAGGCTAACACTCAGCCACGCTTTTCCCCCACATTGCAGTTTCCTGTGCCTGCCCTTTCCCTAGGCACTCCCTTCTATCCCAAGGACAGGAAGTTGCTAATCTGATTGGGATTAATCAGAGCCCAAGATCAGTGGGTCATGATTTCCTAATGGGGAAGGCCACTCGCGGCTCTGCCTAGAATGACATAGTATCTTGAGTCCCATTTTGCCACTGTTTCTTGTGCAAATAGACCCTCCACAAAGCTCTTGGAAGGAGAGGTGCATCATAGAACAAGACTGAAGAGTTCCTGGATCCTGGCCATAATATCAAGTGACATCAAACCCTACCCTAGTATCAAACATTAGAGAGTGATGCTGTGCACAGAATAGTAGTGTTATAGGATCCATTCCAGAAAAGTCTGACTTTCCAAATAAATTACGACTTGCACCCCTTTTCTAGCTTACTGGAAGAACATCTGATGTAGCATTGCCATATTTAGCAAATAAAACTATAGAATGCCTAGTTACCTTTGAACTTCACATATGCTATGAATAATTTTTCAGTATAAGTGTGTTCCAGACAATATTTGGGTCATGCTTATACTAAGAAAAAAATTTGTCTGAAATTCAAATTTAGCTGGGCATACTGTATACTATCTGGTAACCTAACCTGATAGGGCTTAGTTGTCCAAATTGACCAGGTGCTGGGTATGGTAGGAGGTTGGGGAATGGATGCTTATAATTGTGGCTTGCCAAATTAGAACATGTTGGTGCCTCTCAGGTTGGGCCGAGGTGGGAAGAATTCCAAGTTCAGTCTGGACTTGATAATTGCAATTGAGTTAAGTTGCTACACCTTTTTGGAACTCAGCTTTCTCATCTGTCTAATGGGTGTATTCATTGCCCTCTTACCCAACTCTAACAGGGGTACGAAAAAGAAGGAATGAGAGAAATTCTATGAAGTTACCTTGAATATAAAACTCAATATGAATGAGAAACAATAGTCCTTTCTTGGCAGGGCAATATTCACTGACTTAAAATAGGACATTTAAAGACCTGTGGGCTTTTAATTCTTACTATAGCCCCTGCCCCCACTAGCAAATGGGCAGTCATTTGCAGGTAGAGGCGCTGTAGGTCATTTGTGGAGTATATTTGCTTAGAAGTGTGGACCTTGGAAAAGACATAATTCTCTATCCAGGCAGAAAGAACAGCCTGTGCGTGGCCTAGAGGCTGGACCAAATGTGACATAGTAAGCATAGTGAAAAAATAGGGTTGCTTGTAGTGGCAGCAGCTGACATGTTGTCAACTGTTGTGGGGTTAATGGGCAGTGGTCACTTTAAGGAGGAAAAGTTGAGAGAACTAATGTGTATTTAACTTCTACATAATGCTCTCTCCATCTTTGTTCAGTAGCAAATGACAGAAATCCACTCAGACCATGCTAAGTAATGACTAATTTACTGCTTCATGGAACCGAGAAGCCCAGGTGTGTTTCTCAGGCACAGTTGGATCCAGGAGTTCAAGGGATCTCACTGGCCTCCTTTTCACTCACTCTCCTTGGATGAGGCTTTATTCTTAGCATGCCCTCTCCACATGGCAGCAAGATAGCTCCTGGCCAAAGCAGGGTTATGACGTTATTTGAGAGTGTGATCCCCCAACCAGATAGGTCTTAATGTCCTAGCATTTATGTAACAAGGAAGGACTGTGATTGTCTTTGTTTGGGTCATGTGTCTCCTTCTGGCCCATCACAGAGTCTGGGTGGAGAAGTGCTCTTATTGGCCAGCCTGGATCATATACCCACCTTGCAGTATATTTGAATGACATGGAATCACACAGAATGTGGGAGGACAGTTCACCAAAGGAAGGAATTCAGAGCCAACGATGTTAATTACACATTTTGGGCTTCAATTTCCTCACTCATATAGTAGCATTAAATAATTGCTAATTTTCAGAGTTATTGTGAAGATTAAATGAAATAAAGTACCTAAGCAGTGCCTGGCACATAGTGGATTTTTAATTTATACAGATAATCTCAGGGGAAGATAATAGTAGTAATACTATAAAGAGGAGAAATATTTGTTAGGAAGATTTTAGCTGTAAAATCAGCTATAATATCAGAAAATTCAGCTGAAATTGGCTTAAACACTACAGGGGCTTTATCAGTTCATATACCCAGAATTCTAGAGGTTGGAGAGTTTCCCAGTTACTTGGGTCTAGTGAAATAAGTTACATATACAACCCCCCTCCCCAAATTACATATAGTAAGTTCTATGGAAGAAATGGATGTGGTGCAGAGATAGAGAAGTAAGGGTGGGAGCTACCTCCTGTAGAAAGAGCATTCAGGGAAGGCATCTCTGAAGAGGTGACTTTTGGGCAGAGATCTGAAGATGAAGACTAGCCATATGTAAAGTGAGCATTCTGGGCAGAGAGAACAGTATCTGCAAAGGCCCTTGGGTCTTCACATTAGAGCTTTACAGGATTCATTTCTGGTTCCATTGGCATAGGACAGCCATGATCCAGGGAGCATGATGTTTTGTTAAACATGTATGGCCATATTTTAACATGGACTGAATGTGATCATTTATGACTTTGTGTACAGATGGCTGCTTCCTTCAACAGGTGGTCCCCAGACAAAGATACATGCCATGATGTGCAGTTTTAAATGAGAATATGTTTCCGCTGCAGAAATTCACTGCCAATTTATTGAAATTTATGGAGAGGATGTTTTTAATCTACAGAATCATGCAAAGTTTGGGGTATGGAAGTGGAACAGCAGTGTTGCTATATGAAGACCAGAAAGTGCAAACAAAGGGATATTCATGTCACAAGACTTGTCTCCTCCTGGCACAACTGTCTGGTTCCAGTGGGAGGTTGCATGGGAAATTTGCAATCAACTTTGTTGTAAAATAGTGAGTTATTTTCATCCTGATGAAAAATTTACACTTCTCTACCTGACTGGGAATATCCATTGAATGTTGACCAGCTGGTTCCCCATCCACTCCATGTACTAGTGTTTGTTTGTGAATTAGTCTGGACAGACTATGTTATGCTGAAGTAACAAATAAACCCTGAAATGTCAATGTCTCAATATAATAACAATTTCTCACTCCCACTGAGTCCAGTACAGGGCTGTTCTCTTGTCATGTCACCTCCCAGCAGGTACTCAAACACCTGAGCTGCTTCTATCCTGTGGTTCTGACATCTCCGGGTTCTTCATTTCTAGCTGTGCAAATGAAGGAGAGAGCAGCAGTCGGAACCTTTTAAAGATCAGGCCTAGATGTGGTGTGCATCATTTGCGTCCACCTCCCATTGGTCAAAACTCAGCCATCTGACCTCGACCTAATCATAGACAGTCCTCAAGTCTACAGTACTTAAAAAGCAAAAAGTAAAATGGAATCAGATGAACACTTAGCAATGTTTCGGCCACAGCTTATTTTTGCTTCCTGGTGGGAACTCTCACCATTAAGAAAAATAATTATTGTTAGTATTAACCAAGTGCTTACCGGGCCGCAGTCCGTGTGCCTACCCTTTGCGTTTATTCTCTCTTTGAAGTTTCCTCATGTCCCTTTATCTCCATTTTTACAGATAAGGAAACACTTTTGGGAAAGCACGGTAACTTGCCCAAGTCAACCAACTGTTAAATGTGCATCTGGATTCAAATATGGGCCTGGATGACTGACTTTCAAGCCCAAGCTCTTAGTTGCTCTGTTGGGAATCAGGGATGATCATTCTGCAACTCAGTCTCCTTGACAGTAAGCCCAGCCTGTTGCCATCTCTGTTGATATAAACAACATTTCCTGCAGGAGCTGAGCAGATATCAGGAACAAAGACAGTTGCCCAAATCAATGCACTCTCCAAACAAACATGGAGCAGAGAGCAACTGTCCCCAGTACGCTACCAATGTGAAGTTCTAGAAGCTCCCGTCTCAGCAGATGGGATTAACAGAATGATTCATGTTTCTTAACTACTCTACTGTGGGATGGGATGGAGGTCACTCCATCCTGAGCACCTGCAATGTCTCAGAATTCAGTAAAGGAGACAGCAGGTCTCCAGTGGCTGTCCAAAGCTGTGCATGCACATATTCCAACAGGGCTCTATATGGCCTTTTCTATGTTGTGGTGCCTCAGGGGACCCTACTTCTAGAGGACTGAGAGCTCAAAGCAACCCGGTTGGGGCCATATGGAAACATAGGATGCCAGGCTGGGTTGCATGGACCTGCATGGGGTCAGGCACTGCAACAGCAACTTCATCACATAAAAATCAGTGGGTCATCATGACTTCAAAGCCCAGTACAGGGCGATGACACTGGCATGGCCCTCAACCAGACTTCCACAGAAACACCTCACTGTCAGTGAAATTCAGGGCTGGGGACAGTTCATTTTGGAGGCAGCTGGAGAAAAGGGACTCCAAAAAATAGCTAGCTTGAGAATGTTCTGCAAGTTGGAAGTTGTGAATCACCGAAGCTGAAAACATCTGATTCAGCAGTGCCTAGGGCGTTCCAGAAGTTTCAGCTGTCAGACCTTGGAGTCCAGACAAAAACATGTGTGCAGAGCAGAAAGCCAGATGCAGACTTCTTACCCAGTCCTGCTGGTCATCTCCAAAGGCATGGATGTGGGTTCAGTTGCTAGGAAGTACAGATGGTCCCTGGAAATGGGCTCTGCTTAGACTGGCTTCTTACAAACACGTGTAGCTAAGCACTATTTTGATGAAGGAGAGAGACATGGGTGGCTGGGGAAAAGTTGCCTCCCATTTTAGAGAAACAACTTATAATCACATGCTCAGGTCCTTTGGGGATCTAGAGTGGTGGGATCATGTTGCCCATGAAGCTACGTTGGAGCTAATAGGAGTGCTCCCTATTGAGAAGGGGATTTCAAAGTGAAGAAACAGATTGAAAGAGGTGAGTTATCCTTCAAGTTTGCGGTGCAGTCATGGCATGTCAGTGGTTTGACTAGTTTCATCTGAGATTTTTCCTATTCTTGCACCAGAAGAGTAAGAAATACATTTATTTTTATTGTAAGTTACCCAGTCTCAGATATTCAATTATAGCAACAGAAAATGGACTAAGATAGTCATCTTCATGTTATTGAGTTATAACAGTTTTTTATGTATACTAGACACAAGGATTTTGTGGGATACATTTTTATAAATATTTCCCCAGTTGTTGAATTTGTCTTTTATTTTTGATTCATAGAGTGATTTGAAAAGCAGAGGCTTTGAATTTTGATAAAGTCAATTTTATAAATTTTCTAATGGTTGAGCTTTTTGTGTCCTATCTCAGAAATTTTTGCCTACATTGATGTTGCAAATATATTCTTTACATTGTCTTTTAAAAGCTTTATATTTAAGTTTTTGCATTTAGGTGTATGATCCATTTTAAGGTAAGTTTTGTTTACTATGTGGGGAATGATTGAATTTTACTTATTTTTTTCTGTATGAGATGTTAGTTTTTGGAATGCTATTTATTGAAATGACCATTCTTTCTCTGTTAAATTGACATAGCACCCTTGTAAAATAATTAACTATGGATGTGTGGGTCTATTTCTGACCCTGTATTCTTTCCCATTAATTGGTCAATCATTTTGCCAAAATCATACCGCCTTGATTATTGTAGCTTTTAGTAACTTTTGAAATCATATAACTTTGTTTCTATTTTAAAAATTATTTTGGATATTTTGGGTCCATTGCATTTACAAATAAATTTTAGAATCAGTTGTCCATTTTGACAAAGCAGACTGCTAAGATTTTGATTGCAATTATAATAAATCTATAAATCATCTGGGGAGAATTGACAGGTTAACAATACTAAGTCTCCCAACTCATGGACAGGGTGTATGTATTTATTTAGGTCTTCTTTTATTTCTGTCAGCACTATTTTTTATTTTCAGTATGCAGAAATTACACAGTTTTTGTTAAATTTATTCCTATGTATGTTATACTTTTGAACTATTATAAACGGAATTCTTTACAAATTTATTTCCCAAGTTTTTTGTTGCTAGTATGTAGAAATAGAGTTGAATTATATGAATTGGCTAAATTCACTTAGTAGTCCTACCTAGTAGCTTTTTTTTTAAAGATCCAGTAGGATTTTCCATGTGCGTGGATTTTTCCATTTTAGGTTCTCTCTGTATAAAATCTGTTCTACTTCTTCCTTTTTAATTTGTATGTTTGTATTTCTTTTCCTTGCCTCATTACAATACAACAAAACACACCTAGTACTAGGATTTCCAGTATGACGTTGAATGGACATAGACTGAGCAAGTGTCTTTCCTCATTCTGAACTTAGTGAAAAATATTCAGTCTTTCACGATTATGTATAATGTTAGTTATAAATGTCTTCTACCAAGTTGAGGAAGGTTCTTTTCTTTTTCTTTTTTTTTTTTTTTGAAACCGAGTCTGGGTCTGTTGCCCAGGCTGGAGTGCAGTGGAGCGATCTCTGCTCACTGCAACCTCCACCTCCCGGGTTCAGGCGATTCTCCTGCCTCAGCCTCCCAAGCAGCTGGGATTACAGGTGCCAACCAATATGCCCAGCTAATTTTTGTATTTTTAGTAGAGATGGGGTTTCACCATGTTGGCCAGGCTGGTCTTGAACTCCTGACCTCAGGTGATCCACCCGTCTCTCGGCCTCCTAAGGTGCTGGGATTATAGGCATGGGTCACTGTGCCTGGCCAGAAGTTTCTTTACATTCCTTCTTTGCTGAGAGATTTCTTTAAATTATAAATGGGTAAAGAAATTTGTTAAATACTTTTCTTAAATTTATTAAGATAATTATGTTTTTTCTTCTTTAGTATGTTAATATGGTGATTGTATTGGATGAGTTTTGAATATTAAACCAACCTTGCCTTCCTGAGATAATTTTCACTTCATGTTGTATTGTTCTTTAAATATATTGCCAAATTCGTTTTGCTGATATTTTGCAAAATATGTTCTTTTCACGCAAGACGTTGGTTTATAGTTTTTCTCTCTCTTTAATGTCTTTGTCTGGTTTTGTCTCAGGACAATGGTGACCTTAAACTGTGTTAGAAAATCTTGTCTTCCTTTCTATTGTCTGGAAGCGTTTGTATACAGTTGGCATTATTTCTTCATTAAATATTTGATTTAGTATACCAGTGAAGGTATTTGGACCTGGAATTTCCTTTGTGGAAAGCTTTAATGTCATTATTTTTGATCCTTTCTTCTTTTCAAATATAAGCATTGAAAGCTGTATGGTTTTGTTTAATAATTGCTGAAGCATTCCACAAATATTGACATGGTTTGTTTTCATTTTCATTTGGTTCAAAATATTTTCTGATTTCCTTGTTGATTTATTCTTTTCATATTTACTCATAATCTTATGGTTGCTGTGTTTTCACTCTTTTGTGTTCCAAGTCTCCCTCTGGTATCAGTTTTCTTCTTCATGAAGAACTTCCATGAACATTTCTTCTTGTGAAAATCAGTTAGTGACAACTTCTCTCACCTTTTGTTTGTCTGAAAAAAAAAATCTTTATTTCAACTCTACTTTTGAAAGATATTTTTTCTGGTTATCAAAATTTACATGACATTTTACATCTTTATCCCTCAAAGATATCAGTCCTCTGTCTTCTGGTTTGCATAGTTTCTGATGAGACATCTGAGATAATTTTTCTCTTTGTTCTCTGGGTTTATCATGTCTGTTTTTCTGTGCAGCTTTTCATATTTTTCATTTAGTAGTTATTTCTTTAGCAATTGACTGTGATTTCTCTTGGTATGGTTTTCTATGTGTTTATCTTTCCTTGAGTTCATTGACCTTCTTGCATCTGTAAGTTTATAGATGTCATCAAAAATTTAGATTTTAAAATTGCCATTATAAATTCAATTTTTTTTTTCTGTTCATCTTTCTCCTTTTGGAACTCCAGCAACATTTATGTTATACCATTTGATGTTGACCTACAGCTCAGTGAGGCTCTGTTTATATTTTTCAGTCTTTTTCTTTTTCTCTGTGGTTCCTCTTGAATTTTTTTCATTCCTGAAAGTTCCATTTGGCATGTTTTCATATGTGTGTATATAGTGTGTGTCACACACACACACACTATATACACTATAGATAGATCTATCTATATATGCACACACTACATATATATAGTGTATGTATGTGTTCCTTTGTATATACATATATTCTTTCATTATACTCATGTTTTTCTTTAAACACTTGAGCTTGCATACCTGAAAGATTTTAAAGTCCTTGGTTGATAATTCATTCATCTTTAAAATTTATAGATGTTTCTATTGATTGATTTTCCTTCTTTTACAAATCATATGCTTTCATCATAATTACTAATTTTTTAACTAGAGGTTGGGCATTGTGTATTTTATATTGGTTATTGGTGGATTTTGTTATATCCCTTTGAAGAGTGTTATGCTTTGTATTGGTGGGTCGAGTGACTAGGATGCAATTCAGCTTGATTCTTTTGAGGTTCAATTTTGATATTTTTAAATGGTTAATTTAATCCCTTTACTGAAGGGCTTATTTAGCCCCACTACCAAGGCATAAAACTTCCATGGCGTTACTACGTTTCCCATGTATTTAGCATTGTCTCTGTGCTCTGGCTGGTGGGAAGTTGAATATTTTCAGCCCTGGGTGAGCTCTGAGAATTGTTTGGCTTGCAGCTCTCTAGTGATTTTTTTTCTGTTAATTTTCCTTGCCCAGCCTCATTTGCATGTGGAGATTAATGTTTAGCTAAAGATCCAGAGTGCCCCTATGTAGATTTCTGGAGCTCTTTTTTTGTATAGTTTCCTTCACTCCAGTACTCTGTGCTTTCCAAATCTATCTACCCTGGCCTCCCTGATCTCTGTGACTTTCTCTGTTTGGGTTCATCCTCCTGGTGATTCAGTCCAAAAATTACTTCCAGGTTAAGATGGTGCAATTATCTGGTTTACTTTAGTTTTTCATTTTATTGGTGATTATGGTCCTGTGTTACTTGCTGTTTAATGTCTGAAAACACTTCTTGAATCTATTTTGTTCTGTTTGTAGATTGTTTTTTCAGTGGGTCAGGGTGTATCCCATAGGAGTTTCTCCTTCATGGGTAGAAGCAAAAGTTGAGATTAAGTCTTTTGCCCAGTCACAAATAGATGTTAGCAGAACTGGGTCTAAAACCCAAATATGATAGACTTCAAAGCCTGTGCCCTTCATCATGATCAAGATCCCATTCTCCCCTTTTTTGGACCACATTCCAGAAAGAAGGCAGGTAAGAACCCAGTCAGTAAAAAGCAAACTGGCTATTCTTAGTGCTACAATTCCAGTAAGAAGGATTAGGCAGGGAATTTGCTGTTATAGTTGGCGACTTCTCAGAAATGCCCTGCCAAAGTTAGCTTTTATTTATTTTCTTCCTTGTGAGTGAATGGAGAAAGTATGGGGCAGTTCTTCATTTATTTGTTCGCTGGTTCATTAATTCTATCATTTATTCCTCCATTTAAGATTATTAATGGAACACCTGCTGTGTACCAGGCACTAGGTTTTTGTTGTTGTTGTTTTGGGAGGGAAATGCAACTCCCAGTGGGTTTTGCTTTGCTTTCTTCCTCTTCATTCTTTTACTGTCTCCCAAACTTTCAATATGATCATGTGGGAAAGTCCTAGATGGTGACATTTTAGGGATGACTCCCTGGACCCTCGTGTAGTTTCTGGGTTGTTAGGAGAGAAGTTAGGGTCTCCTTCCAAATTAAAATAAATGCCAACACCCCTGGGGAAGTATCATACATTAAGCCATTGTCAGCCAAATCTTGGCCAGCTATTAATGTTTCAGGAAAGATTTATTAAGTGTTAATTAAGAGTAAGCATGAAGAACAACATAGGCCTCTTGGGAAATGGGACAGGATGAGAAAGCAAAGGAATTCTCACAGAAAATGTGGCAAGGATAAATTCTGAAATTTTGTCCCAAGCTGAGACGTATATGTCCCTTGTCTTCTTTGGTCTGGGTGTCATAATAATAACAAAGTTGAGTGACACTTTGTAGGTTACAGGTCCCCCCACCCATCATTTGTTTTTCTTGAAGCCACCTCTCAACAGCCTTTGGAGAACATTAGTACTGCTGATGAAATGGAAATTGGAAGAAGGAAAGTCACTAGCTCAAGTTGCCCAGCTGATAAGTGTTATGGTCTGAATTTGAACCGAGGCCATCTAACTCCGGTGCTTCTGGTCCTAATTCTGCTTTGCCATCTAAACTTGCAAAGCTGCTTGCTATGACCAAATCATCTCTGTCTTCATTACTGGTTCTATCAGTTCAGGATTTTCCTGTGCAACTCTTTCACAGAGCACCAAGTTTGGTGTCCAAGGTGATTTGGGCTTTTTGCATGCATCCAGATATTTGTTGCCAACCTCAGGAACCATTTCTTCCTCTTTGTGGCTGGTTGATTGGAATGGTAGCAAAAAAGCAAGTCTGGCCAGCTACTTCGTGGAAGACCAGGAAATGACAAAGGACACAGGATGTTCTTTAAAGTTCTGAACAACATGAGGCCAACTAAATGGGAATGAAAGGGCTTTTGAGGAGAAATAGGAATTAAACAATAGTCTATCATCAGGTTTACTGCTGCTGGAAAACAGAATGCAAATGTATTTGCAGGGTGAGATTCTAAGGCTATTTTTAAGAGAGGCACCAGCAGGCATTCAGTGAAGGCTAGATGGGTTAATGAAGTAAACGCATTTCCCGCTTCTCCATGATTTATATTTCTACGGCTGCACTACATAGTAATTCAATAAAGCTGAAATGGCAGGAATGTCTGGCAGATTTTTTGGAGTATGACACTTGGCTCATTATGGTGGTCCAGTTTCAGTATCTGGATAAGGGTGAGATACAAAAGGACATCAGGAGCAATCTTTTCTTCTCTCTTTCAGCCTCTACCACTTCAGCATAGCCTGCTCTATCTCAACCTTAATCATGTCAATATAATAGGTTATTATTAAAGGCTTCCTGAAGCTTATTTTCTATTTGAGAATGATGAGGTATTCACTGCCTGCCAATCATGGTCTTCACAATTAGGAAGTTTATGCCTCAGTTAATGGTTTTTCTTTTCCTCTTGATGTAACAAGAGAATTTATCCTGTGAGTAATACTGGAATTCATCCTCATGGTCATTTTCCTCTGTTAGTGCCCCAGGGACTATTTGAAACTACTTCTTTGTGTGTGTATGTGAATATATGAGACAGAGAGACTCGGGGGAGAGGGAGAAAGAGATAGGAGTGAGAGGGCAGAGAGAGGAGAAAGTATTAATCTCATAGAACTCTTAGTTTCCATTCTGATAGCATTTATTGAATATATAGTCTGTGCCCCTAATGGTCCTATAGTGGAAATCTATATGGTCCTATATGGAAATCTGCTTTGTGTCAGTTCTACATCACTTATTTTGGGATTCTGTTTCTGGCAAGGCAATGTGATTCAGTGGGACCTCACCGGGCTGTAATTACCTTTCACACTATAGGGGCAAGCTCTTCACTCACTCTGACTAGTTCAATTTTTTTCTTCTGGACCTAATAATTAGTTCAGTGTTCATTCTAAAGCCCAAACAGGACCAATCAATGCCACTTGGGTGATCAAGTATGGATGTTGAGTGGTGGCGGGGGTGGGGGTGGGGGGATTTGTGATGATTGTTGTCATCATCTTCTCTTTCTTTCTTTCTGTCTTTCTTTCTTTTTATTCTGGACTCACCATTAGGATGATGTAAATCTAGAGATACTACTGGTGGCCAATTTTTATCACCAAATGATAGCAGAGATGGCCTAAGAATGAAGCCAAGAAAGAGCACCACAGAACTAAGAGAGTAAGTGAAATGTGTATTGTAGCATCATTTGATCTCCCGAGCCAGGCTACCCTCAAAGCAAACACTAACCTGAGACTTCATAGTGATGAGAGTTATTCTCCTTTTTTGGGTTGAATTAGTTTGATTTGGGTTTCTGTCACTTGCAATGGAAGAACAGCTTCTGGATACCTGAACACGTGGAGGTTCCTGGAGGGTGGTGCACCCAGGAACCTTCAGATGTTCCAAGCAAGAGAAAGCGTGGAAACTGTGCACTCCTTCCCCCCATTTCTCACCCTATGCATCTCTTCATCTGTATCCTTTGCAATATCCTCTATAATAAACCAGTCAACTTAAGTTGTTTCCCTGAGTTCTGGGAGCTGCCTGAACAAATTAATTAAACCCAAAATGGGGGTCATAGGAACCCCAACCTGAAGCTAGTTGGTCCGAAGTTCTAGAGGTCCAGACTTGTGACTGGTGTCTTGGTACAGGAGAGAAAGAGAGTCTTGGGGACTGACCCTATCTCCAGGTAGCTAGTGTTGGCATTGAACTGGAGGATGCCCAACTGGGGTCTACTGCTTGGTGTGTGGTGACAAATCTCCACATCTTTGTTATGAAAGTCTTCTGTGTTGATGATTGTTGTGGTGGTGTGAAAGCAGAAGAAAAGCAAGGTTTGGGAGAGTTTTTCCCTACACAGATCGTGACGAGGAGGGGAGGAGTTGCTGGACTCTAGAAGGAGAGAGCTCTGTCAAGAGGGCTTCCTTGACAGGAGCTGTCACTAGGGAAAGCAGCCAGCCAGAGGTGACCTTGCCGGAAGGGAGCCTGGGAAATGACTGCTGAACCTCTGCTGAAGTCAGAGGGCAGATATCCCTTCCTGTAGTTGACACGGGTCAGCTTCCAAGGCTCAGAGCAGGTGGAGAAGGGTGGAGAATGCACCGAAAGGGGCATTATATGGTTTGGCTGTGTCTCCACCCAGATCTCATCTTGATTTGTAGCGTCCATAATTTTCACATGTCTGGGAGGAACTTGGTGGAAGGTAATTGAATAATGGGGACAGGTATTTCCCATGCTGTTCTGGTGATAGTGAATGAGTCTCACAAGATCTGATGGTTTTATAAAGGGGAGTTCCCCTGCATACGCTCTCTTCTTGCCTGCCACCATGTGAGACAAGACCTTACTCCTCCTTGTTTTCCACCATGATTGTGAGACCTCCCCGGCCTATGGAACTGTAAGTCAATTAAACCTCTTTCCTTTATGAATTAAACAGTCATAGGTATGTCTTTATTAGCAGCATGAGAACAGACTAATACAAGGCAAATAAGAGATCCCCAGTGGAGGTGCATGCTGTCACTGTCCCTGTCTTATAGATGAGGAAATCAGGGCTCAGAGAGGCCACAGTGATAACGGGCCAAAGATTATATCAATCAGTGGTAAAGACAGATGACAACTCAGTCCCCCTGACCATAAAGCTGTGCTCACTGCAGTCATCCTGGCCCTGGGGCTTTTGGCTGGACCTGTTTGCCTCTGAAAAGAGACCCACAGGCCTGTGTGCCAGGCTGGAGGATGGGGATGGAGATTGATTGGGCTTCTCCTTCTTGCCAGGCACTGTGCTAGGCATTTAACCCACAACAGGCCTATTGAGATAGGTGTTGCTGATTCCGTTCCATACGTGAATAATCTGAGCCTCAGAGAGGCTACGTAACTTGCTCAAGGGTACACAGCTGGTGGATACTGACCTAGGTTCCAGAGGTCAGATTCCAGAATCCATGATCTTTCCACTATGTCCCGGGGCAGGGACCTAAGGCGCAGAAAGGGGAAAGGAGAGGGAGAGAGGGAGAGGCCGTTGTGCGCATTGTTTTGAGACGGTGGGCAGGAACTGGGGAGAATTCGGGTGGCAGCATCTTTCTTAGGCCCAGGAAGCATAAGGCATGTAGGCAGGAATCCCAGAGTGCCATCTGGAGTTCCAGAACATCCCTAAGCAGCCTTTATATCTGCAGGCCTGTGCCGGGCCGCAGACTCACATGAAAGCATAAAAACGCTCTGTGGCAGATGGGAATTTGAAATCACGTGTTGTGAGCAGCCAGAGCCAGGAGCTGTGACTCCCATGTGGCGCTGTCAGCATGTCTGAGACACTGCTTCTCATCCTTCCTCCCCTGCCTGTCCTTTCCACTCTGAGTTTCTCCCCCCTCTCTCTCCTTTGCTTTCACTATTAAAATTTTATTTTATATATTTTTTATTTTATCTTAGCTTGAGTTTTCTCAAGTTTCCTCTGCCTCCTCCCTGGACGTGGAGACACATCTTCACTTTGTTCTTCAGGCCTCTCAAATTCAACGTGTTCAAATAAAAATCCCATTCTTCTCACTTAGCAAATCTGCCTCTCCTCCTTGTTGGTTTTGCATTTTGCCTTCTGGCACCGGATGCCCGGATGGAAAGCTGGGAAGGGCCGGTGTTGCTTCCTGCCTCACCTCTCCTTTCCCTCCTTCTATCTCCAGTTGGTTTCCCCATCGCTCTTGGTGCCCCTTCTGCTTCCTCTGGCTGGTTTTCGCACTCTTCATCTTTCACTGAAGCTCTTTAGATATTTTTGGAGCTGAGTCCCTGACTGCTTGGTCTCTTCTCTGCTTCCTCCAGCACATTGCCACAGATGTCACTTGAAAACATTGTCCAGGTGATACCAACAGTTTTAGCAAGAAGAGAAAATGGAGGCATTGTCCACGTGCCTTTGGGAAGGAGGGTGTAGAGGGCAGGCTCACAGCCCCCACAAGACTCCAGCCCTAATTCTGGAGGCATTGAATGTTAGTTATTTCCATGGCAAAAGGGACTTTGCAGAGGAAATCTAGGTTAGCAATGAGTTGACTTAAGATAGGGACATTATCCTGGATTAGCCAGGTAGGCTCAGTGTAATCACACAAGCCCTTAATTGCAGAAGGGGAATGCAGAAGGGAAAGTCAGAGAGATTTTAAGAATGGGAAGGATTCAAAGCTCTGTTACTGGCTTGAAGATGGAGGGGGTCCCATGTCAAGGAAATGGGAACCTCAGTCCTACAGCTGGAAGGAGCTGAATTCTTTCAGCAACTTGAGTGAGCTTGGAAGGGGCTTCAGTCTGGAGCCTCTGGAAGAGAATGCAGCTCTGCAGGCACCTTTTCAGCCTTGTTAGATCCTGAGCAGAATTCAACCATGCCATGCCAGACGTCTGAGCTACTGAACTCTGATGTAATGAATGGTTTTTGTTTGTAAGCCCCTACGTTTGTGGTACTTTGTTATGGCAGCCCCAATACAAACTAATACAAGTAGAAAACTAATACACACAACAAAAGCCAGAAAGATAAATCAGAAACCAATAATAATGATTATGTTTATGGTTATGAGGGGACAGAAATAGGGAAACATCTCTGACACACAGGGAAATTAGCATACACTGAACGTTTGCTGTAGACCAGACACCATGTCAAGTCCTTTGACTGCTATACCAGACCAGGATCTGAGTTGTAAGCAATAGAAAGGGTCTTTGGCTAATCTAAGCCAGAAAGAAATTTATAAAAGAATATAAGGCATCTCCCAGAAACTCCAAGAAGGCTGGAAAACAAGGCTTGGGAAATAGTTGGGAATATAAAGGAAGCAAGGTGGCCAGAACTCAGCCAAAATTGGACCATAGAGTCAGGGTGTTGGGTAGACTACAGCTACCCTGGCTGCCCCTGGCACTGTGGCTGCTGTGCTACCACAGCCAGCTCTGGCCTTTGGCCATTGGGCATTGCTAGGGGTACCATTGCTCTAGAAAATGGGATGGTTCTGGTAAGTACAGTATTGCCAAAATGGATCCTGCCTCATCCCTGTGTCTGTGGACCGTTACTTTGAGATTTAAAACTTTGAGCAGGTATGTCTGGTTGGGTCACAGGCCCAGAAGTTTCAACTGCTGTGCAGCCAAAAAAATGACTCACAGAAAATGGCAAATCATCCTGCACATCTCATTTAATCCGCATAACAACCCAGCAGGGAACTACTATTATCCCCACTTAATAGATAAGGAAACCAAGGCTGCCATTAAGGTGAAGCTCCTTTCCCAAGATCCTGAGCTTGTAGAGGGCAGAGCTAAAATTTGAACTCAAGTCATCTAAGCCTTATATGCACATCCTGTGGCCTCTTCTTGCAGTGACAGTCAAGGTTCAGATCCTTTCTGAGGAAAGAAGAGGCAGGTGGATTTTATCTGGTGTGTGGTTCAGAGAACTCTGGGGAGACAGGTTGAATGGGAGCAGTAGCTGGCCAAACAGCTCTGACCCATTTGCTTTTGAGGCTTGGGCATGGAAGAACTTTAATTTTTTTCCCTGTTTAGTGAAATATACCTTCAGACATCTGTTCTGAGTTGATGCCCTATTGTTAGTATATATTGCGTGGCATGGCATACTCTCTCTCAACTTGAAATTTAAACAAGGGATGTTGAGGCTCTGCTGATGAGACCACCACTGGGGAACTTCATCTTCTGTCTTGCCTCTCTTTGCCCCCTTTACTGTCCTTCTCCACCAAGCATTGCAAAGGAAATGAGATGGAATCCCAGGTGGGTGGGATTCAGGATTCAAGGATCCCAAGGTGGGCATCCTTGACACAGCTCTCTTCTCCTGCTCCATTATCCTCCCAGCCCTGAGCCAGGCCAGTGACAGAAAGAACAAAAAGAAGACCTTGTTTGTAATCTATTTCCTGATTTGAGGTATCTGGAGCAGGTCCAGTCATAGGCCACTGATTAAAAGCGGTTTAGTTACTGTCACTGGTGTGAGGACCAGGCTAAATGGAAACAGGCCAAGCTCAGGCTCCACAGAGAGGAAACCCCAATTCAAAAGTTCTCTGGGATGACCTCCAATAAAAACTATCTGTGAGGGTGACTTATGAGTACTGACAAGAATTGGTTCATTGAGGCATTATTTATGATAAATATGCAGTATATACATATACTCAATATAGATATACATTCAATATTCAAATATAGAAAACAAATATTCACTAGTTTTGCACACATGTAGGCCCATGCAGTAGAGTTTAGGAATTAAGCATGTGAATTCTTTATCACCTACTGTGTGCTAGGCATCCGACACACATCATCTCACTTAATATTCACATCACTGTCTGAAGAGGATATCATTGTGAATATCACTGATATTTTACAGGTAGCAAAATGGAAAATGATAGCAGACATAATGTAAGGGAGATCGTTTTCATACACTGGAAAGTACAGTGGGATGGTTGACCATAATTATTGCCATTATGATTAATTATCATTATTAGTTTTAATAATGACTGAAATAGAGAGGGTTGATGTTAGCCCACATTACTAGGCCACAGCCAACCAGGATGTCAGTCAGGAGGGACTGAAAGTTGAAGGACAGGGTCATTCCTATCCAAGTGAGTCCAAAACTCACTCCCTGTATCTATTTAGGCACACTCAGTCCTAGGTATTTTTCTCACATAACTCATCTGATCCTACAACTGCCATAAGAGATAGAGACAATTATTCTTCTTTTACAGTGGAAGAAGTTGACATGGAGAAAAAGACTAGGCAATTGTTCAAGTTCATATAATCAATGGAGATTTGCACCCTGGCCAACTCCGGAGCCTACTGGCTTTACCACTAAGCCAGTGAGCTCATTGCTCTACCACCAGCCTTAGTCACATTTCAGCAAGTGTGTAGGATTGCTAGACTTCACTCATAAAAGTATAGAATGCCTAATTAAACTTGAATTTACATAAGTGACGAGTAATTTTTTTAGTATAAGTGTCTCCCATGAGACATGGCCATGTGATAATGCGTGTAGAGTCTGTTAAACACCAGGCACATAGTTGGTGTTCAAAAAGTCTCATTTCCTTCTCTTATGTCAGACTGCTAATTCCTACCCAACTCTGATATCTATGACTCTTCAGTATCAAATCCTAAATTCCAGCCGGGTACATCCGTTGATTATGTTCACCAGCCTCCCTTATTGCTTCCTTCTAACTAGGTGCAGTCAAGTGACTAAGTTATTTTAGATGAAATGCAATCGCAAGTGTGACTTAGAGTTTTAGAAAGTTTAGAAAGCTTTTGGAAAGTTTCCTTCAAAGGGAGGGGACAAACTTGTCTTCATTCTTTTGGTCTTTCCATTTCTCCCTTTATCTGGCCTATAATGTACATGGAATGACTGGCATCTGGCCAGTCATCTTGGACCATAAGGTGACCTTGAGGATGAAGCCATTGCATGAGGTCAGTGAAGCAGAAAGACAGATGCCTGTATCCCTTCCTAATGACCATGGATCCACTATCCCTGCCAGGGACTGCCTATCTCTAGACATCTTTTGTGCATGACAGAAACAGGCTTCTTCTTATGAAGTCTGATCTCTGTTAGTATCAGTCAAATGTAATTCATAACTGATATGCATTATCCAGTATATATTTCATGTGTACCTATTATAAGCCAGACATTGTGCTGGATTCTGGAAGTAAAAGAATGCCATTATGTAGCTCAAGGTCTTTTCAAACTTTCTTTATTTAAAATTTAGATCAGAGCCAGGAGCAACCTCAGCAACTTCTCAAATCAATGCATTCATTTTATTTATTTGATATCTGTACTGCTTTTTGCCTCAGAAAATTTTGTAAGTCATTTTTCTCAGCTCATAGCACAGAGTCGTCATTAGTCCTTGTAAAGGCTCTCTCTCGTTTTCTCGTTTTATTTTTTCCCTTTTTTCTGACTTCTATGTCCCTCTCTCCCTACAATAAGTAATAGCCCTAAAGTGTGTATATATATACACACATATATACACATATGCATATGTGTGTGTATATATACACATATATGTGTATATGTGTGTTTATATACATATATGTAATATATATTTGTATATATGTATGTAATACATATGTATGTATGTAATATATTTGTATATATGTATGTAATATATGTACACATACACACATAAACCATTAAATAAGACTGTGTTCTTGTAAAATATTACCAGTCTGTGAGTCTGTAATTTTCTCAAATGATGATATGCTATAAACCTAATTCTTTTTAATTTTTTTCACTTAATACTATTTTTCTAATACAAATATATTACTAACAATAAAACTACTGAATGAAGTTTAAGATTTCTCTGCAAAAATTTTTGTTGTGTTGGTTTGTAGAGTATATCCCACTAAGGATGAATAGTTAGGATATTGTGTTCAAACATTTGTTTTTAATTTTGGAGTTAGTCTTTTCTCCCCTCTTTTTGGTTTAATTTACTTTTGAATGTGTAAAACACTTAGTTCCAAACACAAAACTAAATTAAAAATTCTACTCAGAGATGGCTTCTTCCCATCCTTACCCCTCCTTCCTGTTTATTTACCCCCATAACCAGAAACATAATCATGATTATTGGTTTCTGGTTTATCTTTCTGGCTTTTTTTTGAGCAAAAGTAAATACATACATATATATTCTCATTTCTCTTTCTTATTTCATGAAATATACTGCACATATAAACAGTGTTCTATACCTGGGCATATATATGCTGGAGTTATTCCAAACATATATGCTGGAATTATTACCAAGAATATATGCTGAAGTTATTCCAAATCAGTAAACAGAAATTTTTAAAATACTTTTTACATTTGCATTTGCATAGTACTCCATTGTGACAATGTACAATAGTTTCTTCAACTAATTTCCTATTGTTTGAAATTTAAGTTGCTTGCATTCTTTTATTACAGACAATACCACTGTGGATAACCCTGGATGCATGTTGTATTTGTGGAGATGCATTTCCAGGGTGGATTCCTGGTAATGGACTTGCAGGGTCAAAGCACAAATGCTACATCACTTTATGAAATTAATATGGTTTTGCTGTGTCCCCATTCCATCTCATCTTGAATCTTAATCCCTGTAATCCCTATGTGTTGTGGGAGGGACATGGTAGGAGGCAATTGAATCATGGGCATATTTCCCCTATGCTGTTCTCATGATAGTGAGTGAGTTCTCACGAGATCTGATGGTCTTATAAGCATCTGGCATTTCCCCTGCTGGCACTCATTCTCTCTCCTGCTGCCCTGTGAAGAGGTACCTTCCGCCATGACTGTAAGTTTCCTGAGGCCTCCCCAGCCATGTGGAGTCAATTAAACCTCTTTTCTTTATAAATGACCCAGTCTTGGATATTTCTTCATAGCAACATGAGAATGGACTAATACAGAGATATTTTCAAATTCCCCTCTATAGGGGATGTGTCATTTGCACCTCCTCAGCAATGTGTAAGATGCCTGTTAATCCACAGTCCTGCCAACAGTGAAGTTGAACTTTTATATTTTTAACAATCAAATAGGTGAGAAATAGTATTTCAGTACAGATTTAATTTGTATTTTTTTTCTTGTTATGAGGGAGGTTGTACATCTTTTCATGTGTTTCTGGATTGCTTGCTTGTTTTGCATAATACTGCACCTTTGTAATCTATCCACATTGCTCTGTGGATATATGGTTTGTTGTACCTTTTTGCTCCATTGCATTCTGTAGACTACATTCATTACATATAAGTTTAACTGGATTTTTTTTTCCTAGCATCTTCCATTACCATAAGCCATTACCATGAACATGGGGAGAGATAATTTCTCTGGGATATGTATCTAGGAGGACATATGCACATTTAATTTCACTCAGGGCTGCCAGATTTTTCTGAAATGTCTGTAACCATCTACCTTTCCACCAACATGGCATAAGAATTTTTACTTCAAATTTACTCATGTTACAGATAAGGCAGTGTGGCCTAGATGGATCATAAATTTAGCCAGTAAGAGCCAGGATTTGAACCTTGGTCCTTCAGTCTACATTAATCATTGTTGACTAATGCCACATTCAATAAAAATGAATTAATTCAACAGACATTTATGGAGTGTTCACTGCATGGCAAAGGTTCTGGGTACTGGAGATATAAGGAGGAGATTATTGTCTTAAGGTGTAGCGGGGGAGATCAGTAAATAATCAAATAGCGATAGTCAAGATTTGTATATCTCCATCTGCCAGTGTGCATATGTCACGTGGGTGGTCTGTGTGAAGTGGCCAAGCCAGCCTTTCTTCTGACTCTTGGCCAAGTCTGAACAGGATGAAGGAGGCTGATAATTTTGCTCTTTTGCTTCACCAGATTCCTCTGCTGGTCACAGGCTCATTTTGTAAGGCTTTGTGGGAACGTTTCCACATCTAGAAATGTTGGCCAACTAGTCTGCCATATTAATAAGTTCTTTAGAAAGCTCAATCCACATACAGTTAGAAAAAAAGAAATACATTTGGATGGGTACATCATCCTCTGGTTTTGTCCTCAGGACTATGAATTTCTGATGAGAATTTAGAGAAAACAAGTTTCTCCTTTTGTAGTTTTATCTGATTTGGCTCCCATCGTTTTCCACCTCCGTTAAAAGCAACTAGTTTGGACTGGAGCAGTGTCCCACTGTTTTCAATTCCTGGGCCCTTTACTTGAGACAGAGTCTTGCTCTGCTGCCTAGGCTGAGTACAGTGATATAATCATAGATCACCGCAACCTCAGACTCCTGGGCTCAAGCAATCCTCCCACCTCAGCCTTAAAGTAGGCAGGACTACAGGCATGCACCACCATGCTGGGCTAATTTTAAAATTTTTATCTTTCATTTTTAGTAGAGATGAGACTTTGCTATGTTGCCCAGGCTGGTCTCAAACTCCTAGCCTCAAATGATCCTCCTGCCTTCGTCTCCCAAAGTGCTGGTATTACAAGCATGAGCCAGCATGTCTGACCTCTTATTCCTTTTCTATCCATGTTTTCAAAGACATTATCTTCTGAATAAATCATTTGCTAGATAATGACTACTGTTATTTTTCTATGTATGATTCAGATATGTTTGATTATGTAATAAAATCACATTTTAGAATTTCTTATGGTGGCCCTGATAGCCAATCAGAGCTTCTAATTGTCACCTGATCATATGGTTTGGCTCTGTGCCTCCACCCAAATCTCATCTCAAATTGTAATACCCGTGTGTCAAGGGAGGGACCAGGTGGGAAGTAATTGGATCATGAGGGTGGTTTCCTCTATGCTGTTCTCATGATAGTGAGGGAGTTCTCACGAGATCTGATGCTTTTTAAAGGGGCAGTTTCCCCTGCATGCTCTCTCTCTCTTGCTGCCTTGTGAAGAAGGTGCTTGCTTCTCCTTCACCTTCCACCACGATTATAAATTTTCTGAGGCCTCTCCAGCCTTGTGAAACTGTGAGTCAATTAAACCTCTTCTTTTTATAAATTACCCAGTTTTGGGTAATTCTTTATAACAGTGTGAAAGTGGACAGCTACAGATTTCAATAATATTTAAGACATTTTGGGCTCCATATCTCTGATTATCTCTCTCTCTATATATGTGTTTGTGTGAGTGTGTATACATATGGAGACAGGGAGAGAACTGCATCTCAGGAGTTCCTCTGATGTCACCTATGATTATCATCCAATGAATTCGGCACTCAATTGATGAAGTCTCAGAAAAAAATCTTACATTGTGTTAAATGTATGGGCTGTGAGGTCAGACTGCTTATGTTCGATCCCAGATATGGCTCTTGCTTTCAGGTATCGAGTAACTACTGTGTGCCAGGCGTGGCTCTAAAGTGATGGCAGCAGTGGTCTATCTGTAGTGGCTGCTGCGAAGACACCAGCTGCAGCGGGGTAGGTACGACTGGGGCTGTGCACTCTGTGTGAAAGGGTCTGTGCAAAAGAGCCAGCAGGAGCCTGGAACTGGTGGGAGCCTTGTTCCCTGCTGAGCACCCATGCTTCCTGGGTGCATGCTGCAGACCTGGGCATCCTGGGCATCCCTGTGCTCTTGGGGGCCCAGGAAGCTTCTTGCCTCCACAGGCTTGAAAGTGCCTGCTCCCACTGCCTGGCCTTTCCCTGCTCCTGGTGCCCACCTGGGGTGAAGCAAAGTTATGGCCAAGCCCGAGTGCTGTCATAACCCTGCCGGGTGTGTGCACACCTGGGGTGGTGCTGATACACCAGCCCCCTCCTGCCTTGGCCCTTTGTGGACTTTGGGCACTGATGAGCATGGGAGGGAGGCTGAGGTAGGTGACTGAGGGCAGCTCTGTGTGGGCCTGCAGGTGCCCCTTGGCAGGAACAGCCTGGGTGCCTTGGACAGTATGTTGATGGCAGGAGGCAGACAGGTTCCTGGGCAGAAAGGGGCGGGTCCTTGGTGAAACACCTTCATGCCAGGGAGGGCCTGAAGCCTGTGGGCTGGGCTGCCAGTTCTGGGTGGAGTCTGTGGCTGGAGTGAGAACTTATGATGTTTTTTCTGCGCTTGCCCTTGGCTGCCCATGGGCCAATCAGTATGCACTTCCTCCCTTCTGAGCCCATAAAACCCCCAGATTCAGCCAGACTCACACAGATGTTGGGATGATCTGCCTGCAGATAGGAGCTACCTACTACAGGTCTTCTCTCTGCTGAGGGTTTCATGTTCATTGGGACGACCTGCCTGCAGACAGGAGCTACCCACTTTGGACCTCCAGAGAGCTGTACTGTTGCTCAATAAAGCACTTCTTTGCCTTGTTCACTCTCTAGTTGTCTGCATACCTCATCCTTCCTGGATGTGGGACAAGAACTCAGGACCTGCTGAATGGTGGGACTGAAAGACCTGTAACACAAACAGGGCTGAAACACATCCCCTTGCTTGCCACATTGCAGGTGACAAGAAGGAGAGTAGAGCTGTGGCCCTTCAGGGACCCTAGACCTAGGGGCTCCCCAAGTCAGAGCTGTAACACCCTCTTTGGGGCTCTGAGGTTTCTGGCATCTTTGAGCTTTCAGGCGCTATCATGTTCCCCCTGCCCAGACACTGGTGCCTGCAACAGAAGCCACTTGTTGTATGTCTGGTCCACCTGCAGCCTTGCACGGAGCCGGTATCTGTGCCAGTGCCTGGAGTAGCCTGCCCCACTGCAGCAGCTGGTGTGCCTGGCTGTGTGCAGTGGCCAGACCCTGTGCTTGCTTGCTTGCTCACATACCCCTTGCTGCTCCATGCCTGGCTCGCTCTTGGCAGGTGTGGAATCTGGGCCAGTAGTGCAAGCCAAGTGCAGCCTGCTGGGCCAAGTGGGTGGAATTGAGTCCAGCGGGCACAAACAATACTCAGGCAGAAGGCACTCCTGGCCACAGAGGTTTCTGGCTGGTGAAGTGACACCCCAAGGATCCCGTGACATAAGCACTTGGAATTTATTATTAAATTAAATGCTCTATTACTTTTGTTTACAGGTGGCACCTTAACTTGGCTTCATCAAAATTAAAGTAACTTATTTATTTATATCCAAAAAGTCTACGACTTCAGGTCTGGCTGGATCCAGGGTTCAGAAGCTATCAAGTCCTAGTCATACCTTCTTGCGTTTCCTCCTCAATCAGGCTGCTTGTTGTGGCAACTTTTCTCATGACAGCTCCAGTTTTACAATTTACCCACTGCACAATCTGAATAGAAGAGATTCTCTCTTCCTGAGAGTTTCAGCAGAAGTGTCAGAATGAGAGGACAGATTTATCTGTCCGTTTCAGAACAACTCACCGTGGCTATGGGAGTTTGATGCTCAAACTGCACAGATATATGTCAAATGCCCTTGCTGGACCTGGGGGAGGGGGTCTGCTTCACAACATCACCTGAGAGTGGGGGAAGGCAGCTCCTCAAGGAAAACTGGGAGGCTGTGGTCAGAAGAGGGGCATGGACGCTGGCATGCAGAAGAGCAGATGCCCCATCCATTTCACAGATGGGGAAACTGAGGTGAACTTAGGCCCAAAAGCTGGGAACTGGCTCACGTCACAGCCAGTAAATGGGGCTGCCAAGATTCTGACCCAGTTCTCTCTAACTCCACGGCCCTCACCTCTTCTGCTGTGTACTGCTGCAGGCAGGCTGTGCCTCATGTCCCTTTCTGTGCCCTCACACTCTCTGGCTATTCCTGGTTCTGAGATCCTACTTGTACTCTCAGGGTGTATAGATCTCTGTCTTAATCATGTCCTCTACCCTCCATTCTAATTAACAGGGTTCTTTGGTTTTGAACCACCTTGTCTTTCACTGCCTTATCTCAGCTGGTTCTCATAGTAATCTAGGGTGGTACACTGGGCTAAGACTATTGTCTGTTAGTAACATAAAAACCACAGCTTTATGGTGGTATGCAGTGGGTGCCTAATAATGGTGACACACTCTTGAACATAAATTGTTCCCCTACAAGTGTTTCTCCCACTGTTAGTTTCTCAAAAAACAGCAGGAGGTGAGTTAGCTGTGGATCAGATTGTGGGCTGGTGGATGTGTTAAGAACAGAGCATGTGGGCAGCAAAGTGCCAAGAGGAAGAAAAAGGAAAGAAAGGGGAAGGGAGGGAAAGCAAGAGAAGAAAAAGGGAGGGGAGGGGAGGAGGAGAAAAAGAAGGAGAGAGGAGGGGAGGGGAGGGAGGGGAGAAGAGGGTAGGAAAGGGAAAAGATAGGAGGGGAGAGGAGGGAAAGGAAGAGAAGGGAAGGGGTGAGGAGGGGAAGGGAGGTGAGGAGAAAGAAGGGGAGGGGAGGAGAAGGAAGAGAAGGTGAGGGGAGGAAAAGAAAGAGATAGGAGGTTAAACGAGGGAAAGAAAGAGAAGGGAAGGGGGGGAAGGGAGGGGAGAAAAGGAAGAGAAAGAGAAGGGAGGGGAGGACAGAGGAGGGGAGAAGAGAGAAAGGAAGATAAAGAGAGGGGAGTGGGGGAGGGAAAGGAAGAGAAGGAGAGAGGAAGGAAAGGAAGTGAAGGGAAAGGGAGAGAAGGGGAAGGGAGGGGAGGCAAAGAAAGGGGAAGGGAGGCGAGGCAAAGAAAGAGAAAGAGAGGGGAGAGGAGGGGAAGGAAGGGGAGGCAAAGAAAGAGAAGTAGAGGGGAGGAAAGGGAGGGGAGAGGACAGGAGGGGAGGAAAAGAAAGAAAGAGAAAGCAAAAGGAGGGGAGGGGAGGGGAGGGAAAGAAAGAGGATGGGACAGGAGGGGTGGGGAGGAGAGGGGACAGGAAGTAAGGTAAGGCAAAAGAACTTGCTTTTCAACTTCACCAATCAGGTTAAGTCTCCCCTCTTCCCTGGGGGATGATGTGGGTAGGCTTTGTGTCCTTACCTAAATCTCTTGTTGAATTGTAATCCCTATAATCCCCATGTGTCAAAGGAGAGACCAGGTGGAGGTAATCGAATCATGGGGCGGTTTCCCCCGTGCTGTTCTCGTGCTAGTGAGTGAGTCCTCACAAGATCTGATGGTTTTATAAGGGGCTGTTCCCCCTTCGCTTGGCACTTCTTCCTGCTGCTTTGTGAAGAAGGTTCCTTCCTTCCTTCCCTTCACATTCCACCGTGACCGCAAGTTTCCTGAGGCCTCCCCAGCTATGCTGATCTGAGTTCATTAAAAACCTCTTATAAATTACCCAGTCTTGGGCAATTCTTTAACCTCTTTTTTTTTTTTTTTTTTGAGACGGAGTCTCGCTCTGTCGCCCAGGCTGGAGTGCAGTGGCTGGATCTCAGCTCACTGCAAGCTCCGCCTCCCGGGTTCCCGCCATTCTCCTGCCTCAGCCTCCCGAGTAGCTGGGACCACAGGCGCCCGCCACCTCGCCTGGCTAATTTTTTGTATTTTTAGTAGAGACGGGTTAGCCAGGATGGGGCAATTCTTTATAGCAGTATGAAAATGGACTAATAAAGGGGGTGAGAAAGGGGGCAGAAAGAAGCTAAGAGTGTCACCCCAGGAGAGATCTTGCTACTGCGTGGAAAGACACAGCAAGAGGAGAACAAAGGTTTCCCTTCCAACATTGCTTGCTGACACAGTCCCGGGCTCTGAGACTCATGTAAGGTTCTAGGGAGGCTGTCTTGCCCTGGCCCTCAGATTGTTCACATACCACAGGTGTTTGAGAGAAAGAGCAGAGCAAATGAGGAGGCACAAGCAGTTGGGGGTATGCAGAGGAAGGAGGAGAGGGGAGCATGCAGAGGCACCATAATTACTAAACTCCTAACCTTTCACCAAGCATGCTGTCGTGGTGAGGTGCATGGCTTTGGAGTTGGATGAATATGGCTGTAAATTCCAGCTCTGCCATTTACTGTGGGACATAAACACATCCTGGATCCTCTCTATGTGTTACTATACTTATGCATAAAATGGCAGTCATTATATCAACCATGTGTGGTTATCAAGATAATTTAAAGAGTGTCTGTAAAATGCCTGGAGCATAATAGGTCCTCAATAAATAATAGCTATGAGCAAAACCTACCTCCTCCTCAAGGTTTACAAGCCCCTCCTTTCTCTCCCACCCTCTTGCTGCTGTTCATTGCACACAGCACAAATGCACTAATCTTCTTTCAGCCCCTCAAACACGCCAAGTCCATTCCCATGTCAGGACCTTGGCCTGTGCTGTTCCCTTTGCCTGGAGAACTCTCCTCATGAATGTCCAGCCTCACAGCTCTTCCTTATCTCCCCTGCAGTGGTGCTTACTCTCATTTCCTTATCTTACCTCCTTAATTCATCCAAGTTCCTCCCTACCACACCACCCTGTTGCATCTCTTACAACAGGTATCATTGTCTGAAATGACTTGGAGTTTTTTGATGGTCTGTCTTCCACTAGGATGGAACTTCCAGGAGGACAGAAACTTCCACTGTGTTTCTCATGCTGTATTTCCAGTATCGGGGCCTAGTAAATGCTCAATAAACTCTTCTGAAGGAGACAATGACCATGGTGATGGTGATAGTGACATTGACTATGTGGACTCAATAATCTCTTTCGCAACCTTCAGAAATTTTTTCTTTTCTAACCTGCCTCAGCTTCAGAGCTTCTCCCTGTGTCTTTCAGGAGTTTTATGGGTCACAGGCAGTGCCGGATGTAAAGAACACAGCCCATGGGATGAGGAGATGACACACACAGCCTTTGGGAGGAAGACAGGGACCGTGAAAGAGAGCAACGTGAAACAGCAGAGTTTTCTTGGCCTGAGGTCTGAGACGCTGCAGTGAGTTTATAGAATGCTAGCCAGTTATGATTGTTTGTTATGGAACATTTACATATCATTCAATGTTGGCCAGGATCTTTTACAATCCTCTAATCAAATTTGCAAAAAACTTTACAAACTTTAAAAAAATTAGCTATTAGTTTTAAACTGGCAGGAGTATACCTGCACCAAAAAAGGGGACGCTTGAATTTTGTGGGACTGGAATTCCTTTTCATCCTCAGATGCCTGGCTTCATCTCAGCTAGTTGTACTGAGGGTTAGCCCTTTAACATAATTTCTTTTGAGGGAGGACACAAGTCAAACCATAACAGTTCATAATCATGACCAAAAAGACATTAGGAATCTCCACACTAAATTAGAAATACCATTTGATCCAGCAAACCCACTACTGGGTATCTACCCAGAGGAAAAAAAGTTATTATATGGAAAATATACTTGCACACACATGTTTATAGCAGCACAATTCACAATTACAAAAATATAGAACCAGCCCAAATGCCCATCAATCAATGAGTGGATAAAGAAATTCTGGTGTATACGTTTACCATGGAATACTATTCAGCCATAAAAAGGAATGAATTAATGGCATTTGCCACAACCTGGATGGAACTGGAGACTATTATTCTAAGTGAAGTAACTCAGGCATGGAAAACCAAACATCATATGTTCTCACTCGTAAGTGGGAGCTAAGCTATGAAGATGCAAAGGCATAAGAATGATACAATGGACTTTGGGGACTTGGGGGAAAGGGTGGAAGGGGGTAAGGGATAAAAGACTACAAATTTGGTTCAGTATATACTGCTCAGGTGATGGATACACCAAAATCTCACAAATCACCACTAAAGAACTTACTCATAAAACCAAATACCACCTGTTCCGCCAAAACCTATGGAAATAAAACATTTTTTAAAAAGAAGACATTAGTCTACATGATTTTTGTTTTATTTTTGTGTGTGTGTATGTGTTTGTGTTTTGTTTTGTTTTTGAGACGGTCTCACTCTGTCGCTCCAGCTGGAATGCAATGGGTCGATCTTGGCTCTCTGCTACCTCTGCCTCCTGGGTTCAAATGGTTCTCATGCCTCAGCCACCTGAATAGCTGGGATTATAGGCACAGGTCACTATACCCTGGTAATTTTTGTATTTTTTGTAGAGATGGGGTTTCACCATTTGCCCAGGCTGTTTTGAAATCCCTGAGCTCAAAGTAATCTACCTGCCTTGGCCTCCCAAAGTGTTAAGATTATGGGAGTGAGCCATTACACCTGGCTTGTTATTTGTTTTGATGGAAGAAATGATGTTTTGCAATTGTAGCCTGCTCTGCAAAAAAATAATGATGTATGTTAGGAACTTACAAAATTAGCTAATGTATCAGAAAGTCATATACGGTGGAATTTCTAGGCCAAAAAATACGAATATTTTTAAGGATTTTGGTTTTCATCACCTAATTTCCTCCAGAAAGACTGAGCTGTAATGCTTTCAGTTAGAGCAATGGTGGGTGTTCCTCTGACATCAGGCTTTATTATCTTTGTTTACTGGGCCATACCTGGCATCTATTAGGTGTGCAATACATATTTCAATGTAAAACACAATTTCTTCATTGTATTTCATTTCTTCATGCTTCATTTTAAAGCATTAGCATGTGTCAAATATTGCATGAGATATACTTGAGCTGAAAGATTATCTATGGTTTGAAATTCAAATTTAAGTAGGCATTTTGTGTTTTTATTTGCTCAATTTGGCAAAATCCATTTGTACAATGGGAATAAAAGCAACCCCCTCTCACGACCAGAATATGATCACCACAATCACTCAAGGCTGTCCCTAGCCCAGTGGCTGGCATGGAGTAGGCCCTCATCAAAAGACACTAAACAGAGACTAAACAGAGAACATTTGTTTCTCTATGCACTACTTGCCTTTGCAAGCAGCTGCCATTTCTTTAAGCACTTAAGAAATCTCAGGCATTTTAGGGACATTATCTTAATCTTGTTGTTGCTCACTTAGCTCCAGTCATACTGGTCTCCTTTCTGTTACTCAGACACAAGCCAGCCTGTCCTGGCCTTGGGCTCTTTGCACAAAGTTCCCTCTGCCTGGACTGCTCTTGCCTCAACCCCTTTGCATGGCTGCCTCTTCTCACTGTTCAGGTCTTAGCTCGAATCTTATTCCTCAGGGAAGACATCATGCTCAGCCCACTAAAGCTTCCCTCTTCTTGTCCTCAAGCCACATGCATGTCATCTCCGTGTCTCGTCATCTGCCTAACACTGCTTATTGTCCAAGGCAGAGCCCCAGACAGAGGCCATGGTCACAAAGTAGGCAGGAAAGTCAAGGGAACACTGTCAGTGACTCTTGTCAGACCCTGGTGGCTCCAGGCGGCTCAGCTCTGTAGCATTTCAGAGGGGCTCGAATGAAGAATAAGTCAAGCCGTGGGCTGACCCAACCTGGGCACAATGTGAGGAGGGCAGGAGATGTCACCGCTGGCACAGGAGAGAAAAGCAGCAGCGGCTGCTGCCTGTTGGCTGGGAGGGGACATTGGTGAGCATAGTTGAGCCCCTGCCACCCCCAACTCCTCAAACTCATTAGAAGGAATGTGATGGGAGTTGGAGCTTCCCTGACTGTGTGAGGATGAAGCCAGATAAATTCTGTTTGTTAAGGCACTAGGTAGTGGGGAAAATTGTGGCTAAAATTATGACTCTTCTTCTTTAAGGGAGGAGGGGCATGGCTAACTGGACTAAGGCAGAGAGAAGTAAAGAATGCTGATTTCACTTAGCCCTCCACAGCAGCCCCAAGCAACATTTTTGTGGGCTAAGGGTGATCTTAGCCAGTGAAAACCTTTTGGTCTTATCAGTCTTCTGGCTGCGTCAGTGCTGAGAGCATTTGGTGGTGGTGGTGGCAGGGTGGGGGTGTTGGGTATGTGGTGTAGAGAGGAATCTTCCCTCCAGCCAAGCAGCCAAGTAGTAGCTGGGTGCTTTGATCCAGACAATTCTTTAGGAGAAATTTCTTCCCCTATTCTCATGTTTTCATGAGGAAATGTTTCCCCTCTTTCCAGGAAGTAAAGAATTTGGAAGTAATGCACTTCCTACTTTTTTCTTGCTGAATCTTCCCTCAAGGGTTGAGGAGAGCGTAATCTGATTGATGTTCACCTCTTCCTCTCTCCCTCCTTTCATAATGGCCTGTCTGCAGGATGCAGGCTTTCTTCCAGAGCTCCCATAGACAGCTGCTCGGGTGGTGCACTGCAAAACTCCATGAGTTGCCATTAGCAGACAGGGAGCAAATGGCACCCTCTAGAGTGCAGAGTGCAGGCCCTGTATTCTCCTGCAATTCCAGTCTTCTACCAAGGTGTAAATACCTTGGGATCAGATATGGGACATTTTCATCATCACAGAAATTTCCACTGAAGAACTTTGGGCTAGATTTAGGGGAAAGTTGCAAGAACCTATTTAACCAGGGAAAATCGGCCGTGTTCTCTAATTAGGCGGTACCAAGATTATAGGTGATAGTTTATCCTCCATCGGACTTCTGTATTTATAATTCTAGATTTACTTTGCCCTAGGGGCAGTGAGGCAGAGGTGAGATTAATCCCTTTAACTCCTAACACAACCAAGTAAGGACAAAGGGATAATAGAACTGAGCCCTGAAGAGGCACTGAAAGGGAGGGACCCAGCTGCCAAGGGACTTGAGGATGCCACACCCAGCACACATTAGGACTGACCACCAAGAGAGATCTGAGGGAGGGAAAGTGGCAAAGTCTTTCAGAAACATAATCCAGACAACAGCTCCAGAACCCTTGAGATCCAGATCAGATTGTCTTGAAACCTCATTCCATCCCCTCAGCAGTTCCACTCTCTTCTCCAGATTCCTTTTTTTTGAGATGGCGTCTTGCTCTGTCACCCATGCTGGAGTGCAGTGGTGGTATCCCAGCTCACTGCAACCTCCGCCTCCAGGGTTCAAGTGATTCTCCTGCCTCAGCCTCTCAAGTAGCTGGGACTACAGGTGCATGCCATCTGCCCAGCTAATTTCTGTATTTTTTTAGTAGAGCCAGGGTTTTACCTTTTTGGCCAAGTTGGTCTCGAACTCATGACCTCAAGTGATCCACCTGCCTTGGCCTCCCAAAGTGCTGGGATTACAGGTGTGAGTGACTGCGCCTGACCTCTTCTCCAGATTTCTGAGTATTCTTGACATTCTCGGAGTCCTTTTCTGCTTGAGACTAACCTATCTGTGCTGTGTCAACCCAGAGCTGACTTTCAGCCCCTTCTTTGGTTTTGATGCACCCCCCTGCTATCCCCATGCCAAATATTTGAGAGGAAATATGGAATGATGGTGAACAGTTAGGACTCTGAAGTCACACTGCCTGGGCCTGTCACTTGCTACTAGCTTTGGGACCTTGGGCAACTTACCAAACTTCTCTGTGCCTCAGTTTCCTCATCTGGGAAATTGGAATAATAATTGAGTTATTGTAAGAATTAGATGGATTAATTTGTGGAAAGTCCTAGAACAGTTCCTAGCACATAATAACCCTTTAAAAAGGGTTAGTCCCTATTTGTAGGTATATCGGATTTCACTGAAGATTTGGAGTGGACAGAGAAATCAGACTGTGTATGCTGCTGTAAACAATTCGAAATATGCAGTTAGCCATTCCTGGTGTTAAATGTCTGTTCAGCTTCCGGCAAAGAAGTCCTGATTAGCCTCCTACTGTATGTGGTACTGATCTCCCCTCTGTCCCCCTTTTTTCTTCTTCTCCCTTCTTTGGCTGGGCGTCTCGAGAGTGGGGGTCCCAGCTGGCCAGAGCAGGGTGTGGGGTTTTATCATCCAAATCCCTGACTGCTATTTTCCAATGAGTTTTTATCATTCCAGATTTACGACTTTTCATGCTTTTATGCCAGTGGCATTTCAGGCTAAAATAGCGGTTGTTATCTATTTCAGAGGAAGTGGGAGATGGGAGCTTGCATACGTCGTCTGTGAGTAATCGGCTGCGGCTTTGAGTCAGTAATTCCTGGTCCCCTTTCTGCAGGGTCTAGGCTGGGGGCTGTAGTGCAGCTGATCTGAGGTTTATTCTGGGGTGTTGCCTAAGCCCAGTGTAAGCACCACTCCTCTTAGAAAAACAAAAAAAAGACCTGGAGTGGTGAACCTGGGAGGAACTGGCATCGGTCTTAGAGCAGAAAAGACCCAGGTCTCATGCCAGCTCTGCTACTTACCAGCCCTGCGATCTTGGGCAATTTCTTTCACTTCTCTGGGTCTCGGTTTCCTGACATGCAAAATGCTATAGCAACCTCACGAAGCTTTTACTACACTGTAGTTCGGTAGGATAGTGTATTTAAAAGGCAATAGTGCATTTTAAAAACCTGGTATACACTGGGTGCTCAATAAGCAGTTGTTTTAACTTACTTTATTCGTTGCTCATACAGTGTTTATGAGGTGGGTGTTCTTGCCTTATTTTGATAGACAAATTGCTGCAGGTTAGGAAGCTAGTAAACACTTGAGCTGGGATGGCAACTGAACTGTCTAATTCCAAATGTTATGGTTTTGCCTTTTATATATCATACAAACAAATCCATGAATACATTCTCTTTGTCAAAACTCAACAATTCATAAGCATATAGAGTGAAAAGTTAAATTCATCCTTCATCTGTTGACCCCATTCTCCTCCTTAAAGATAATCACCATTAACAGTTCATTATGAGTATAGTTCATTTATTATGAAGCTTCATAATTTTTAAACACTTTTAAAAAATGAATGGGATCTATATCTATCATCTCTCTCTCTCTCTCTTTCTCTGTCTACATATCTATCTATCTACCTATCTAATCTATCTGTCTACCTATCTTTTTAACCAGTTTTGTGATTCATTTTTGACACGTAGCTCTGTCGTGGAGACATTTTCGTACCAGTACATGTAACTTCGCATCATTCTTTGTAACCACTATTTAAGAGTCTGTAAAATGATTGTATGATAAATTATGTAATCAAGTTTAATTATTGCAATCAAGTGTTAATGTAATCAAGTATTAACGATTTATCTATTGAAAAATGTTTGGATTGTGTTCAGTGTTTTGCTTTTTAACGTCACTTTGCTTTTTACATCACTTGATTCTGATGTAGTTCGCATCTGTCAATCTTTCTTGTTACAGCTACTACATTTTGTGTCTTGCTTAGGAAGATCTTCTCCCCATCTCAAGGTTGTAAAAGCATTATCCTATGTTTTCTTCTAGAATGCTAAAAATCACACCATAACACTAGAAGTGAAACCCAAGACATGCTTTGTCACTTACAGTGTGGGGTCAGTGTTATCAAGCTGTTGAGGATAAGAACTAATTGCCAGCCACTGGTCATGTTGTGTCTGCATTCATTTGTTATGGAGCATACTTCGTAGTTTTGGTTTCTATGTTGAACTCTAGTGCATCTGGGATTTATTGTTTTGAATGGTGTGGAGTAGGATCTAATTTTTTCTTTTGTAAGAGGGCAGTTTTGTCAATACCATGTATTGGATAGTCTTTCCTTTCTCTTCTAATTTAAATGGTCACCATTATTATCATTATGGGTCTATTTCTGAAATCTCCTCTTCCATTTATGTATATATATTATCCATTTACATATATGTGTGTATATATATAGGCTTAGTTATATTAATCATTTATTCTGTTCCTTTGCTCTATACTTGAGCCAATACTATGTTGGCAAAAAGTAAGTGTTCAAATAATGCTAAATATTTTTGAGTGAATTAATGTAGTGAATTAAATAGATGCCTTACTTCATGATTCTGGTATTTCTTTGATTATGTTCCTAAATCTGATCTGTTAATATTTATTTGGAATTTTCATTAGTTTGGTGAAGATGGACTATGGTTTCTGAAATCTTACCTGCAAATATTTATTTGGAATTTTGCATTAGTTTGATAAAGATGGACTATAGTTTTCTAAATCTGACCTGTCAATATTTATTTGGAGTTCTGTATTAGTTTGGTGAAGATGGACTATGGTTTTCTAAATCTGACCTGTCAATATTTATTTTGAATTTTGTGTTAGTTTGGTGAAAATGAACTATGGTTTTCTAAATCTTATCTGTTAATATGTATTTGGAATTTTGCATTAGTTTGGTAAAGATGGACTGTAATTTTCTAAATCTAACCTGTCAATATTTATTTGGAATTTTGCATTGGTTTGGTGGCATTGGACGATAGTTTTCTAATCTGACCGGTCAATATTTATTTGGAGTTTTGCATTGGTTTTGTAACTTTGGACTATTTTGCATTGGTTTGGTGAAGCTGGATTTTTGTTTTTTATTTGCGTGCTCTCCTTGTCTGGCTTTGGTAGCAGCGAACGAGTGCCATCGTCTTTCATCGGATCACACCTCCTCTTTATTGAATTTCTACATACGTTAGTGACAGATTTTATTTCGGCTATTGTGACAGTACTAGAGCTCTGGAGCATCCATGAGAGAATATAACTAAAGAAAAACTCAGATCTTGATCTTGGATGAGATTGCTGGAATCTGGGGGCTGTTGCAGACTGGATGGCTTGGCTCAATGGAGGAATGCAGGCATCAGTTCTAGGAGTATTGTGAACTTGCCTAAGGAGGGTGGCAGGGTATTAACTCCACCGTGTGTGTGTGTGTGTGTGTGTGTGTGTATGTGCGTGTGTGTCTTCATGCTATGCATATGCATGAGTATTTGCATATGTGTTTGTGTTAAGCCTATATGCATGAATGTATAGCATATACATGCAGGTATAATATGTGAACACATGAATGAGTCTACATGCCTGTGAGTAGATGTATGTGTGTATGAATACATGTGTGTTGGGGTGGCTTGCTTCTGTGTGTACTGATGAAATTCCTGCCTCATTCCAGGGCTGGCAAGATAATGCAGGGATTGCTTTGGCCTTCATGGGTTTTGGGAGTGGGTGGATCAGATGGTCAAGGTGAGATACAACTGGGAAAAGCCAAAGCAGGGGAAGTAAGGCCTAGGGCTGCCAATGTGGCTTTGCAAAAGTGATTTAATTTCTCTCAACCTCAGTCTCCTCACATAAAACATGAGAGAGACTCATCCCTGCCCTGTCCCCTCCTTCTGTCCTCATGCTCGGTGTGAGACTCAGATGAGTTGACATCTGTGAAAGCCCCTCACAGGTCAAAGTGGAAGGAAATGCCATCAAGGTCTGTTTTTTTTTGTTTCCCAGATGTGCTGTCACTAACAAGGCTGGGGCGGTGACATGGGGGCCCTAGCGCTGGGCTGTCAAACAAACATGTAGGAATGCCCATTCCCCCAGGAGCTGGTACCCTCAGTGGCATGTCACAGGGCTTGGATACTTCAAGTGCAAGCCACTTCACTTCTCTTTGTCTGTGGATATCAGTGCTTACTCCTCCTTCCCAACCCTCCCGTTGACACACAGATGAGCCAAGACAGACAAGCTGCATCTCTCTCTGGAGCAAATGCTGGACATGCAGAGCCAGATTTAGAAGCTGCCTGTCAGGGCAACAGGAAAACTTCAACCACTCCCTCTTGCTGAACCTGCCCTGCACTGTCCACTCACTTTCCCTTAGATAACTGTATTTGCCAGTTTAAAGGTGCCTGGGCTAGACTTCGGCAAAGTGGCCCCAACTATGCTTCTCCTGCTTTAAACACTATGGCATGGTCATTGTGCTCTGCAGGAGTCTGCAGGAGTGAGGTCACCCATGCTGTTTGGCAGCTGAGGGTCGGGCAGCCAGAAGATGAGGGCAGTAAGGAAGACCTGCCACTTGTGAGTGTGGGTTAATGTGGGAGAGTGCTGCCTGACAGGGGCCCACCTGAATAAATGGTACCAAAACATCCAGTCAGATCCTATTTCATGGGGAGTGTATTAGCACTCTTTCTGATATAAATGACAGAAAAGCAAAACAAAACACCCATACCAAATTAACATAAGGAAAAAGCAAAATTTATTGGCTTAAGTAACTGGGAAGTCAAAATGTAAGTTTCAGGCATAGCTGGATCCAGGCATCAACCGTCTTCAGAGTATACTCTCTCTCTCTCCATCTCTTTGCTCTTTTCCCCTCTGCATTTGACTGTATTCCCTTCTCCTACAGACACGTTAACTCTCTGTGATGGACGAAGATGGCCACTAGAAGTTCTGACTTCACATCTTCCCAAGACCCCCCAAAACAGATCATCTTCCCAGACTGCTTTAGCAGAAGTCTCAGTGAAGACTAATTTGCCTGACTTGGGTCATATGTCTATTGTGGTCCAATCACTGTGGTTGGAGAGACAAAATCTGACTGGCCATTGTGGATCACTGGCTCACCCCTGTAGCTAGAGTAGGAGAATTCACAGTTCCACGACAGCACTTGGAGTGGGGGATCCATGCATCCCCAAATGGAAGGGATGCTGGACAATCAAAATTTTCTTTCCTACAGAAAGAACAAATGCTGGCTCAATTGAGAGAAGATGGGTTCCTTGACCTAAGTTACTTCCTGAGTCTTTGTAGGCAACATTTTCCATTGCTTTGAAACCACCTGATAGTAAAAGGAATAACATGGGGTTATTGTCCTTACTGTTTATTAAGAGTATGGTGATTTCCCCCCAACACCTTACATTTCCAAGGCTGCTTGCAGTGTCATCATTGGAAATTATTTATGCATGTCTATCTCTTTCTTGAAATCTCGAGAACCCAGACTGGAAAGACGAGCCTAAAGATTCTGTGGATGTCATTTTCCTTCTGCTCAGATCATATTTGGGAAGAGGAAGTTCAATGTTTGGTGAAAATGCCTGAGAGGATCATTGATATAGTTTATAAATCTAGTAGAGCCCCTCTATTTCATTAGATTCTGGAGAGATCCACCCAGCTGGTAAAAGTCCTAGACATTTTATTCTTATGAAGAATCACTAAGAAAACTGGAGGTATTATTTATCTTGAAAAACAGAAGACATACTGTTACTAAAATTGCCTGAAATTATCACAAGTTTTGAGTCAGTGATGTTAAAATGAGTCTGTGTCATGGGTCAATGTTTAGAACCCTCATAGACCCTAATATATTTCCACAGATTAGTCCTCCCTGTAGACAAAATTACTGTCAGTAGATTCTGGCCAGTAATTTTATCTATAGGGAGGACTAATCTGTGCAACTATTTTAGTCTGCTCAACAAAATACCATAGACTGAGTGACTTAAGCAACAGAAATTTATGTTCTCACAGTTCTGGAGGCTAGAAGTCCCAGATCAAAGTCTGGCAGGGCTGATTTCTGGTGAGGGCTCCCTTCCTGGCTTGCAGATGACTGCCTTCTAGCTGTGTCCTCACATGGTGAAGACAGAGCAAGCAAGCTCCCTGGTGTCTCTTCTTATAAGAACACTCATCCTATTGAATCAGGTCTCCCCAGCTACTCCTGCTTATGATCTCATTTAACCTCAAGTACGTCTTATTACATAAAGGTCCTATCTCCAAATACAGTTACATTGGGGATTGGGGTTTCAACATATGAATTTGGTGGGGGAGGACATTTAGTTTATAATAGGAAGGAATAGTAGATTTATTCTTAATCCTGGTGAATCTCATCTTCCTTATCTTAAAAATGGAGAAAAAGAATATATTAAGATTAGCTCAGCTTTGAGTGACCCAAAATTCAAATATAAATTAATAGTTGCCTAAACAAGATAGAAGTTTAATTCTTTCTGATACAAATAAGTCTAGAAGGGAGCAGCGAGGGGTAGTTTGGCAGCTCTATGATCATAAGGAATTCCAAATTCTTCTTTTTTTTCTTTGAGACAGAGTCTCATTCTGTCACCCAGTCTGGAGTGCAGTGGTGCTATCTCAGCTCACTGCATCTTCCACCTCCCTGATTCAAGCAATTCTCCCACCTCAGCCTCCCAAGTAGGTGGGACTCAGGTGTGTACCACCACACCAAGCTAATTTTTATATTTTTAGTAGAGATGAGATTTCGCCATGTTGAATAGGCTGGTCTCGAACTCCTGACCTCAGGTGATCTACTCACCTCAGCCTCCCAAAGTGCTGGGATTACAAGTATGAACCACTGTGTCCAGCCAGGTTCTTCATTTTATTGTTCTATCTTCAATATGTAACTTCTACTTCATAATCCAAGATGGCAGTTTGAGTTCCATGCCCAAAACATTTTAGCCATCAAGAAAGAGGACAAAGATGAAGAAGAGTATGCCTATTTTATTTAAGTATTTTTTCTGGATGTTGCACATGTAATTTCCTTTTATGTCTCCTTGGTCAGAACTCCTACACTGAGCTAACTTGGATTAAATGAATGCCAAAGTGCCTTCCAAGTCTACAGTTCTATGATGTCTCCTAAGAGTGAATGGAGGACTCACTGTGAGGGTTCTGATTATTGACTCATGATACAGACTCATTTTAACATCACTGACTCAAAACTTGGCGATAATTTTAGGCAGAAGCAGAAATGAAATGAACTTCTTTTGTAAGCAAAGGATAAGTTAGAATGTAATGAGATGATTAATATTTTGAAAGAAAAACATGCTTCAAACACAACTCAAGGAGTCACGGACTTGAGAATAGTTGGTAGACAAAGTAGAAAATAATCTTATCTACTGATCAAAGCAGGTCTCCTAAGCTTTCATTTTGTTACTGAACAATCAGTAACAAATGTTACTCATATGCTTCCAGATGTGCGTAGAAGACAATACCATGGCACCAGATTTCGAGAAAAGAAAAGCTTTATTTTGAGTCAACTGGCAAGGAAACGGGGAAATGCTCAAATCTGTCTCCTTGAGCTGAGGGCTTGGGTGGGTTTTATAAGCATAGGGTAATGAGGTATGATCTGATTGGATCTTGCAATGAGGTGATGCCAGGAGGCATAATCTGACTGGATCCTGCCGTGGGGTAATGCCAGGGTTTGATCTGATTGAATCCTGTCATTGGTGTCCACCTCTTAATTCAGTCTCTGCTCCTCTGCCCGAGCACTTAGGCTCCCCCCGTGGTTGTACACTTGGTTCATCTGGGCATGCTATGGTTATATGACCTTCCACCTGGGAGTCCATGGCATGTAAAAAACACTCACAACTTTGTTACATAAAAATTGAAGCAGATTGGTTTAGTCCAGTTACAATTTTAGTTAAAAGTCAAGGAATTTGATGAAATGACCTCCAAGGTACCTTTCCAATAATTCTATAAAAATTTGAGTGCATAATAAAATAACATTTCTAGGTTTTCCCCACCCAGTTAGCAAAATGACCTTGGTATCTTCCTTTTTTATCCTCTTCCTTCTACCAGTCATCTGCTGCCACATAACAAATTACAGCAAACAGTGGCTTAAACACACATTTATTATTCCCAGTTTTTGAGGTCAGGAATCTGGGCATGGCTTAGCTGGGTTCTCTGCTTTTGTCTCTCACAAGGCTGTAATTGACATGTCAGCCAGGGCTGAGGTCTTGTCTGAAGGTTTGACTATACTTTCATACAAGGTGGTGCTGGATGGCTGAGCATATTTTCTATGCAGTTTTGTTTGATTTTTCTCAAAGAGGGTCCCCCAATTGTATAAGCTTCAGCTCCCTCAACCCTCTAGAAGGGACCTGCCTCTGCTTCCCTCTCACTGTTGATTCTGTGACTCAGGATCCTCTTTCTAAGTAGCTGAGTGCCTGCGAGCTCTCAGTAGGATGGAGATCATAATGCCTCTGCCTTCATGTTGCCCTTGGGATCCCTTTCAGCTCTTATAGCAGGGTCCACAGCCAGCAGGCCCAGAGCGACCGCCTAACCTAGGGTGCCTCTCAGGAACGAGCCTATTATTCATTAACAAGCCTGGTTATTTTATGGGCCAATTAACTAGGGAGGCCATGGAAGGGAAATTCCAACATTGTGCAAGTCTACATCTCCCCCTCTTCATCTCTCTTTTCTCCCCGCTGTAGTTTGGGTTTCTGCCACTGTTTAAATTTAAGCCGATTTGCTATCCCAGCATCTGCAGTTTGATTATTTGACTATTGCCTGGCTCTTGGTGAAACCACTGGGGACCCCACTAGCCAGTGATTAAATCTGGGCCATGATTACAATGGTTTTATTTTAGCTGGGCCTTTGTTTATGGGCCCACTGGTATTAGAGTACAATGTTATTGTAATGAGGTATTAGCCTCATAGAAATAGTCATGTGAAGCAAGTGGCTGAGGCGCGCCAGACAAATGGAGTTGATTATTTGGCCAATACATCTTTGCTTGATCTTCCATTTGGTTGTGAAAGAGAGTGTGTGGAGCAATTGCAGAGGAGACTGGCCGTTATTGAACATTTACTGTGTGTCAGGCAAGACCGTGGCACTTATCAAAGTTATGCATTTTATTTTGAAATGATCCAGCGAGGTGGGATTATTAGCACATTGATATTTACAGAGGAGGCACAGAGTAGTTAAGAAACTGCCCTTAGTCACACAGCTGGCAAACGGAGGAGGTGTGTGCTACCCAGTCTGTTTGACTTCAAGGGCTCTGTTTCTTTTACTGGATAATGTGAATGTACTTGGTTGGGCACTCCCAGCTCCTATGGGTCTTTTTTCGTTTGCTTGTTTGTTTTTGATCTGGTAGTCTCAGTTTCAGAACTGCTTTCTGGTAGGTGCTGCCTGATGAGAGGAAGTCCTGAGAAGTAAGAATTCAGGTAAAGTCATTGTAGGAAGAGTCACCAAGACTGTTTTCGCTATCCCAAGAGCAGGGTCTCATTCCAGCTCTGCCATGGGAGTTTGTGTTTTCCTTGGACAAGTCCCTGCCTCTCTGCCTCTCCATTCCTTGTTTCCTTCTCCAGCATTATCACCTACCACTTTCTATCTCGCTCATGCTGCATTAGCTTCACAGGATGCAATTAGTTTATTTGTAAGTGTTCTCAGGAAACACTGATAAGGGAGAGAGAACATGAGACAAAGGGGGGAAGTAAGCCAATATCGAGTGAGTTATTAAGTACAATCTCTTGTGGGCAACTGCAGCTTAGTCCTGCTGGGGACTCCACGGCCAGTGTAGGACACACACGTCAGAGTTATGCCACCTGAGGGCAGGTAGATCTTCTGTGACTTTGGAGAAAGCAGCCTAAAAGTTGCAAGTTTTGGCAATTGGAAGACTGGCTAATGTGCACAGAACTGCCCAGTGCCAAGAGGCTATGAGAATGTCATTGACGCTATTCTTATACAATGAGAAAAGTAAACCACAATTTGTTACCTCCGGAGTAGGATTTTCTGTTGTTTCCAGTTAAAGGGATTCCTAAGATGAGCTCTCGTCTAAGGATACCTTCCTTTCTTTCAGTCCTGTGCACATGCTGCCCTGTTTGTTGCATTAAGCAGGGACCCCTTTCATACTCGTGCCTCTGCCTGGTGTTCTTTCTCCTCCTACAGAGCCTTTTCATCCTTTCAGTGTGGCTGTGTCTGATCAACCAGTCAAAAGTTGACTGCTCTTTGAACCCAGGTTTGTCCATTTTTTAATGGTTAGATTCAAGAAGCATACATTCACCCTGTTGAAAGATTCTAAATACTCCCAATTTCCATACTGACTGTCGTGAAAGCAAAATAAACGAGAGACCATCAACCCGGGGCTGTCCCTATGTTTTTGTAACAAATTGCAACCTAACTTAGTACTTGAACAAGCCAAAACCTACTTTAGCAGTATTTTTTTGTAACAAATAACTGAATTTCAGCCAATCACAGACATCCAACTGGTCAGACCATGCCCCAGTAAGGCAAATACCTGTCTGTAATGAATCAAGTTATTTCTGCACTTTACTTCTGTGTTCAGCCTATAAAACCTCACTCCCCACGCTGCAGAGCGCAGCTCTCAAAACCTCTTCTGGTTCTGAGTGCTGTCCCCTTCACGACTTGTTCTTTGCTCAAATAAATATTGTTAAATTTATTTTTTCTAAAGTTTTCCACTTAACGTTGGTAACACACAGTTCACTCTCGCTAGGGACTACACTTTGAATAGTATTGCTTTGTACAATTCTGTCCATTTGTACCTATTGAAGAGGTTCTGTTTAGCTATTGCTGCATTAAAAAATGACCCCCAAAACTTCCTCGCTTCAAACAACAACTATTTTATAATCTTAGATAATGTTTTTGGGTCAGGAATTAGAAAAAGGCTCAGCTGGTCAATTCTGGTTTGGGATGTGTCATATGGTTGCACCCAGTGGCTGGAGTTGGACTAATGCAGGGCTGGGGAAGCTGGGGCCTGGTTGGACATCTCGCTCTTTGTGTAGTCTCAGGGCTGTTCCATGTCTTTGTGTAGTCTCAGGGCTGTTCCATGTTGTCTTTCTGCATAGGCTAGCTTGGACTTCCTCCCAACATGGCAATTTCAGGGAAGTGGACTGTTTACCTGAGGGCTTAGATGTCAAACCTGAGTGTCCTAGTAGGCAAGATGGTATCTCAGTCATCTTCTAGGAACTGGCCTAAGAAGTCATGAAGCATCAGTTTGAATACTCTATTGGTTGAGACAGTGACAAAAGTGAACCCATATTTAAGGGAAGGGGAAATACATCCCTCTTCTTGATGGAGGTAGCAAGATTCTAGAAGAACATGTGAGATGAGAGATATTATTGCAATCACCTTTGGAATATATGATCTGTCTCCTCCTATGGGGTGGTATAGATATGGGCTGGGTGTGGGGGGCAAAGAATGAAGGCATAAAGCCTTTTAGAAAGCTGGTCTAGGTGAAAATGGAATGGGATATTATATAAGCAGTGGAAAAGGAGAGGGGAAGCTGGTTTGTATTATTTATGAGGTAGAAATCACTAGGAAATGGTGACCAGGATGTGAAGAGTGAAGGAGAACAAGGACACAGATATATCAAAGATTGTTGGCTTGGTGGTTTGGGTGGATGGTGGGTCATTCACTAAGTTAGAGAATGTAGGAGGAAGAGCAGGAAGCAGGAGTGGGGCTGTTGATAGATTTGGCTTTGGATATGCTGAGTTGGAGTCATACTGCGTGATTCATTAAAACTCTTCCAAGTATAGGACTGAGTGACAGTGTGGAAATTGGAAAAGGCTATATCCAGGTCTTCAGAGTCTCTCACAGGCGTGTGTCAGATGCTCCAAGAAATTGGGCAACAGAAAGGCTGGGTTATAGGGTAGATTGATACATTCAGGCAAGGAGGCTGGTTGAGGCAGCATAGTGCAGCATTTGCAAAAGTTGCCTGATTGTCAGAATCACCTGGAGAGCTTGTTAAAAATAAAAATTCCCAGGCTCCACCCCAAACATACTGGATCAGAATCTTCAGGGGAGAGGCCTGGGAATCCCTCTTTTTAATAAATGCCCCAGGTGAGTCTGATCAGGCAAGTTTGGCAAATGCTAAGGAAGTGATTATAGGGCTCTGCGTTACACAACAGCAGGAGTGTCATTCACATACACAAAATGTGAGTGGTCCTCCCTGATGTGTACTAAACTGTCACCCTAGATTAAGAGCTCAGGCTCTCAAGTTAAACAAGTATGTGTGTCAATTTGAGCTCTATTGCTTCCTCCTATGTGATCATGGGAATGTAAAACCACTCTCAGTCTCAGCTTCTCATCTGTAAAATGGGAATAATGATCCCCTTGATAAAGTTGTTGTCATATGATTCTATGAGTGCATTTCAACACCAATTATCCCACAACTGGGTGTCCAACAATTCAATTTAATCCTAACACTAACTACCTGGAGTTAGTGTCAGATCCCACAAGTTAAAAGGGAGGGTTCCCAGCAAGACTACCCCTACTTCAGATGTCAGCTGCACTTGGGATTCCCCAGGCTACTCACACTTTTGTCCAACTTGGCTACAAATGTAGGGGCTGACCCCTTCTCAGGTGTGATAATTCACTAGGGCAACTCACACAACTCAGGAAAGCACTATATTGATGATTACTATTTTATTATAAAGGACACAGTGAATAGCCAGATGAGGTGGCACACAGGGCAAGGTCTAGAAGGGTCCCAACCACAGAAGCCTCTGCCCTGTGGCATCCAGGGAACACATTCACCAACAAGGAAGCTCCTAGAGCCTTGTTGTTCAAAGTTTTTATTGAGGTCTCAATTCTGTAGGCATGATTGATTGAATCAGTGGTCGAGGGATTGAACTCTGTCACCAGTGCTCCTCTCCTCTCCAGAGGTTGGGGAAGAGAGTGCTGAAAGTTCCAGCTCTATAATCACATGATTGACCTTCCTGGTGAGCAGCTCCCATCCTGAATCTATCTAGGGAAACTGCCAGGAGCCACCCTATTAGCATAACAAAGACATTCCTATCACTCAGGAAATTCCCAGCGTTTTTAAAGCTGTGTGCCAGGAACTGGGAACAAAGACCAGATATATTTTTAAAATTATACCACAATGCTCAAGTGAGCTACCACCATAGCTCACTTTACATGAGCTAATGATGTCAAGTGTTCTGTATGGTACCCAGCATATGGCAAGATCTCAATAAATAGTAAATGTGATAATAAAGAAATAGATACAACAACAACAATAAAAATAGTAATAAGTAATTATAGTAGTAGTACTAAAGAAGGACTTAAGTTGTCAGGTTTACAGCATACATGGAGTCTGGATTTAGGGATCCATATAGTTAAATTTGAAACACAAGCTCTAGACCAATAGTAGAAGTGCGTGATTTGCAGTATCCCTGAGCTTTGAGCTGTAAGTGCTCAAATCTCTTCAGCTGAGGGTCAAGATTTGTACTAGAACTGCTATCCTTAGACTTTGGTGGGCACCAGGATCATGGGTGAAGCTTCTTAAACATAGAGACCCATGGATTCCATTATGGATATTCTGATTGGTAGGGTTATTGTGGGAACAGAACACCTGTAACTTTTTTAAACAAGTTTTCCAGGTGATAATAATTCACGTTGAAGGTGGAGAAACCACTGCCCTAGAGCCTCTATGTGAGAATCAAGTTGTCCAAGCTTTGAGAGAAGGCTGGAGAAACTGGGCGGAGATGTGGCACACACTGTTGATTTCCTGCCTAACAGTCATTATTTCTCTTTTGTACTTGCCACGATGACAACAATTTGGTCTCAGATAATGGCAGCCATACTACTCTGGAAAGGCTGGGTTCTTCTCCACCCCCAGGGTAAGTGTGAAAGCCACTCAGGTGAAAGTACTCTCCTTTCACTTGCCTTCAGAAAGTCTGAGTGTGGCCAGGTGATGCAACGTTGGCCAGCAGGCATGAGGGGAGATCATCTGGGGGATGGGAATGGCTATCATTGCTGGTTAGATTAAAAAGGTAAGGAGGAAGATTTTCCTTTTCTGCCTTCGAGCATATAGTTGGTAAGTGATATCTGGAGGTGGATCAGTTATCTTGGAAACATGAGGCAAGCAAGCTTAGGAAGATGGGCTGGCACAGTGAGCATGGTACAGTGGAAAGAAGTCTTTGCCCTCAAAAAAGGGTCCACGAATACATCATTGAGCTAATGGGTGAATCCGTCCAGGAGCCACTCTCCCTCAGGAGTTCTTAATACAAGTAACAGAGGCTATCTAATGGGAGTTTTTTTCTATTCTTGACTAAGGCCCCAAAAGTTAGTCCTACAGGCACCTCTCCCCTCCTCCCAACATTATATCCAGGGAAGTCCTAGGCTAGACTTCTGGATCTGGGAACTACTGAAATTTTGGACCAGATGACTCTATGTTATGAAGGGCTATGCTGTGCATTGTAGAATGTTTACCAGCATCCCTGCTCCTCAGCCTCCTAGATGCCAGCAGCACCCTTCTAGGTGTGACAACCGAAAGTGCCTCCTGACATTGCCAAATGTCCTCAGGAAGTGGGTGAGGGAGACAGCACTATCCTTCACTGACAGCCATTGCTGTCTGTGAATTATCCTCTTTAGGCCCCCTTCCCTTGGTTTAAGATGAAGAGAATGATTCACAGACACTAATACGTCCCCACTGTACCCACACTGGCAGCTGTGCAAACCTGTGGGCTCCAGACCTCCACTGTGTTGGAGGTGAGCATAATTGGAGAGTTCTTGGGAGAACTTTGGGATGCCTAGATGTTTTGGGAGACCCAGGGACTGCTGCCAGACTCTGGCCTGGAGAAGTTTAAAGGCGAGAAACTGGTGGAGCATTACGTGGCAGAACAGCAAGAGTGGAGGCCTCCGTGGCAGGGGACGGATGGGGAAGCCATGCCAGATCACCATGGAAGGATTCGCCCTTGGAAGTTCGAGGCAGGTGAGAGCTGTGTAGGGTGTATGGGGGCAGGTGGTGGTAATTGGTCAGTGGCAGGTGGATTATCTTTGCTCAAAAATGGTGCGGCAGGAAGTAGCTAAGGTGAGAGTCTCCAATAACCACAAAAATGTCTCCATCTGCCATCAGATGGCCACAATGCCAGGCAACAATGGCACCACCTGATTAGGATCTTCCTCTTATTCCTGTTCTGCCCTATAGGGATCAGAGAAGCAACATTAGCAAGCGAGAGACAGCTGGAGCAAGGAACAGAAAGATACCCCTGTCCTCCCTACTCATTAGAGACTTTCTAGCTTCAGCCTAGCATGAACTGGGTAAAAAGGAGGGGCTGGAAAATGAGGAAGAACCTTTAACTTGGATGAGAAATTGAGGTTTTGATATTTGACTGGGCTGGACTTTTATCACTTGGTAAATGAGATGATTAGTTAATACCTAATAGTAATCAGAAAAACTAAGGACTCTTCCCAAGCTGTCATACATGGCAGGGTCAGCCAACTTTTCTGTAAACGGAATATAGAGTAGACATTTTAGGCATTTAGTGAGCCCTGGGGTCTCTGTTGCAAGTACTCATCAACTCTATCTGTTTCACCTACTCCATTCTACTGCTCTAATGTGAACGCAGCCACAGACAATATGGAAACGAATGGGCGTGGCTGTGTTCCTATAAAACTTCATTTAAAAAACAAGCCGCTGGTTGGATTTGTCCTGTGGGCCATTGTTTGCCTAATCAAGGGGTTCACAGTTTGGGTTTGGGGAGCTGCGAGCTGTTAGTGAAGTTTTGAAAGACTAAATGTGTCTTTCTTATGTGAGTGAAATGACTTTCTTATGTGAGGCACCTAGAGTAGTCAAATTCATAAAGACAGAAAGTAGAATGGTGGTTGCCAGGGACTGAGGGGCAGGACACTGCTTAGCGCTTACTGAATACAGCATGTTTGATAAACCAGCTACAAATACCTGTCTTAATTCCTTGTTGCTGAAGCCACTTTTCTATTACTTGTGGCTGAATCAGACACAGAAGAATACCAGAGCACCTGACGTGTAGCCATCGTTATCTTCATCATCCATCTGAATGTTTTGTTTGACAGGGATTACTTGGATCTGGGTAAGAATTCAGTGATTGGTTTTTTTGTTTGTTTGTTTGTTTTTAATTGTGGTTAAAAAAAAAGAAAAACAACATGAGGGCCGGGAGCAGTGGCTCACACCTGTAATCCCGGCACTTTGGGAGGCCGACGTGGGTGGATCACCTGAGGTCAGGAGTTCGAGAAGAGCCTGACCAACATGGTGAAACCCCCGATTCTACTAAAAATACAAAAATCAGCTGGGCATGGTGGCGTGCACCTGTAATCCCAGCTACTCGGTGGCTGAGGCAGGAGAACGGCTTGAACTTAGGAGGCAGAGGTTGCAATGAGCCGAGATCACACCATTGCACTCCAGCCTGGGTGACAGAGCAAGACTGTCTCAAAACAAACAGACAAAAAATAACGTGAAATTTACCATCTTAACCACTTTTAAGTGTATAGTTCAGTAGTGTTAAGTGTTAAATAGATTCATATTGTTGGAAATAGATATTCAGAACTTTTCATCTTGTAAAACTGAAGCTCTTTATGCATTAAACAACACTCCCCCTTCTCCTGCCCCTCAGTCCCTGGCAACCACCATTCTACTTTCTGTCTTTATGAATTCGACTATTCTAGGTGCCTCACATAAGAAAGTCATATAATATTTGTCTTTTTGTGACCTACTTATTTTGTGATTGATTTAGCATAATGTCATCAAGTTTCCTCCATGTTTCAGCATGGAACAGGATTTCCTCCCTTTTAAAGGCTGAAGAGTATTCTGTTGTGTGTGTAAACCACTTTTTGTTTATCCATTCATTTATGGATGGACCCTTGAGTTACTTCCACCTTTTGGCTGCTATGCTATGCAAATGCTGCTATGAACACAAGTATAAAAATATCTCTGAGATTCTGCTTTCAGTTATTTTGGTTATATACCCAGAAGTGGGATTGTGGAGGTCATACAGTAGTTCTATGTATTAGTCTGTTCTTGCACTGGTATAAAGAAATACCTGAGACTGGGTAATTTATAAAGGAAAGAGTTTTAATTGGCTCCCAGTTCTGCAAGCTGTAGAGGAAGCATAGTGGTATCATCCTCTGGGAAGGCCTCAGGGAGCTTACAATCATGGTGGAAGGCAATGGGGAAGTAAGGCATCTTACATGACAGTAGCAGCAGAAAGGGGGGGGGGGGGAGATGCTATACACTTTTAAACAACCAGATCTCACTCAGTATCATGAGAATAGCACTGAGAGGTTGGTGCTAACCCATTCATGAGAACTCTATCCCTGGGATCCAATCACCTCCCACCAGTCCCCCCAGTCCCCACCTCCAACACGGGATTACAATTCAACATGAGATTTGGTGGGGACACAGATGGAAACCATATCATTCTAATTTTAATTGTTTGAGGAACCTCCATACTGTTTCCCACAGTGGTTGTACTATTTTACAGTTTCACGGACAGTACTATTATTTTCATTTTTGTTTTGTTTTTTTAAAGAGAGTATGGGTATTTATTTTTATGAGTGAAAAGCACTCATTTTCCTTCGCCCTCTCTGACTTCCTTTGACCTAACTGACACAAGGCCATCCTTCTGGCGTAGGATTTTCCTGTGACCTTTGCAGAGTAAGTTGGCTCCCTTCAACATACCCCCAGCACCCTATACCTCCCCTTCTGCAACACTCCTCATGCTTCGGTTGGCAGCTTTCACCTATCTTCCTCAGTGAAAACTCTGTAAGGGCAGAGCTGGGCTTGCCTTCTTCCCAGCTGGTTCTCTGGCCCAGTTGGCAGCACATAGTAGGTGCTCATTAAATAAATGCTTCTTGACTGAATGAATTGCAGCCTCCCCTCCAACCCTTGCCCTTCCTTCTCTCCCTTTCCAGTTCTGCTGTCAAGTGGCCTATTGGAGAAAAGGGCATGGATGATGAAAATACAGATGAGAAAAAGGGGCGAGGAATTCTGTGCAAATGAACTACATTCAGCAACAGCAAATTCACTGCATTCTTTAGAAGCCTATGAAAATCTGGCAGACAAAAAAGGGTCTTGTGAGTGGGTGTCAAATGATGAGTGTAACCAGGGATGGACATTTTTTAGAAGTGGGGAAAGAGATGAGGCATTGCTATGTCCTCTTAGACAAGAGAGAACAGTGTCTTCCAATTTTAAAACGTCTCTCTTTTTCTATAAAAGGCTTAATTGATGGTTTAGGGAGATTTTCTTCCTTGGAAAAGCAAATTCTGCTGTGTTAGCATCAATACAAGGAAGCCTTCTCTGGAATGAAGCAGTCTCTTGTAGGTGAAAACATAGAGAAATTCTGTTCCACACCTTACATGCTCAGGGGCATATATGGACAGAGAAAAGATTGATTTTTTTGTGTTCCTTCTTTAAAAATATTTTTATTTTGAGTTAGTACCAGATCTACAAAAAACGTTGCAAGAATAGCACAGAGATTTCTTGAATATTCTTATCTAGATTTCCAAAGGTTAATATTTTTACCACATTTGCCTTATTATTCTCTCTCTGTATACATGTTAGCATTTCTTTTTCTGACCTTAAGAGGAAATTGTAGACATGATGCCCCTTCACCTCTTTTTCTTTCTTTCTTTTTTTTTTTTTTTTGAGACGGAGTCTCACTCTGTCGCCCAAGCTAGAATGCAGTGGCGCTATCTTGGCTCACTGCAAGCTCTGCCTCCCGGGTTCATGCCATTCTCCTGCCTCAGCCTCCCAAGTAGCTGGGACTACAGGCATCCGCTACCACGCTTGGCTAATTTTTTTGTATTTTTGGTAGAGATGGGGTTTCACCGTATTAGCCAGGATGGTCTCAATCTCCTGACCTCGTGATCCTCCTGCCTCAGCCTCCCAAAGTGCTGGGATTACAGGTGTGAGCCACTGCACCCAGCCATCCCTTCACCTCTTAATACTTCAGTGCAGATTTTCTCTAAGAATCCAGAATTTTTTTTTTACAATAATGAAAATCAGGCAGCATACATTGATATAATACTATTAACTATAACTATTATGAAATAAAACTATTATACTATTAACTAACATAGATCTTATTTAAATTTTGCCAATTGATCTAATTGCTATCTTTTATAGAAAAAGAAAAAACATGTTTCAGTTTCTGGATCCAACCCAGGATCAGGTGTTGAATTTAGTCATTATATCCCTGTTAGTTTCCTTCAATATGGAAGTCTTCATGACTTAGACATTTTTTCAAGAGCATGGGCCAATTATTTTTTAGAAGATCCCTCCCTCCATTTAGATTTATCTGATGTTTCCTTATGGGTTGATTGTGATTTGTGTTTTTGGTAGGAAAATTGCAGGAATGATGCTGCATCCTAAATACTGATTTTTAAAAGGTGATCATTTCAAAAAGTTTGGTATTCAAGAACATTTGGAAGCATCACGGAGTGGTCATAATCGCAGGCCTCAGGATTACTTGCTGGATATACAGTTTGAGAGTGTGAACTTGAGAGAGTCAGGATTCACCTGACTGAGGCTTACTTTCCATCTGTAAAATGGAAAGAGTGTCTTACATGTATTGAGCATTTACTATTGCCAGAGGCTTCTGATTCACCCCTCTGAGGCTTACTTTCCATCTGTAAAATGGAAAGAGTGGCTTACATGTATTGAGCATTTACTATTGCCAGAGGCTTCTTCAAATGCCTTATAGGTAGTGGCTCATTTCATCCTAATGACAACTCTGTGACAGAGGTATTTTTAAAATGTTGGTATCCTCCTTTTACAGATGAAGAAAATGAGGCACAGAGAGGTTAAGCAGCTTGCCCAAAGCCACACAGTTGATATATGGTAGTGATGAGATTCCAACCCAGTTGCTCTGTCTCCAAAGGTTGCCTGGTTAGTCACCACACCATATTGACATCTTAACATTATATCTTAGAAGGTTGTTTGTGAAAAATACAGAAGGATAGGTAGAGCAAGCATCTAACCCTGTGCTTGGCACATAATAAACACTAAACAATAATTTTATTTGTCGCCCAGGCTGGAGTGCAGTGGAGTGATCTCTGCTCACTGCAAGCTCCGCCTCCTGGGTTCACGCCATTCTCCTGCTTCGACCTACCAAGTAGCTGGGACTACAGGCACCCACCACCACGCCCAGCTAATTTTTTGTATTTTTAGTAGAGATGGGGTTTCACCGTTTTAGCCAGGATGGTCTTGATCTCCTGACCTCATGATCCGCCCGCCTCAACCTCCCAAAGTGCTGGGATTACAGGTGTGAGCCACCGCGCTTAGCTAAATAATAATTTTAATATTTTTCTTTATTCCATTTGTTTCTTATTTTACAAATGACTTAGTTAAGGAGATACTTCAACTGAATGATACTGAATGATCAGGAACATAAGGCTTTCCCTAGAACAGCTGACATTTATGAGTCCCCTGGGCCTCATGAAGCGCTGACGTCAACCTTGGGCTATGGGAATGAGTGAAAGAGAGGAGGGCAGCTCTCATCTGTACGTGGCCAACACACAGATCCTAAGCATTCACAGATGGTCAGTGCCTAGCGGCGGCTTGGCTCACCAAGGGAAGCCTGGTGAGGAGACTCCCAAAGGCTTTGGAAGCCTTTGGAGGTGCCTTAACGTCTTGATGGCATTTCTTTTTTAGGCTGTCATAAAAGTGTGTTCACATTTCCCTCATTTTAGGGGGACACAGGGAGAGGCAGCCAAATCAGATCCTGTTGGTCAGGACCGGGGATGCTTGAGATTAGAATGTGTGATATCAGGGAGGGATGGAGGAAGTCGTTTAAAGTGAGCTGAGTTCATCAAATTTTTGCAGGAATAACCATTTTTTTTTCCTTTCCTGGATGGGAGAGATATCAAACCAATGGCATATTCCTTTGTGTGTGGGACATGGTTATGGGCCGGATTTCATGGGCAGGTTTCAGGGACTCTGTGAAGTCCTTTAATTATATACACAGAATAGTGAGTGAACATGTATGTGTTTACATGTATTTTCCCAGAGAGAGAATCCCGGTGTTTATCAAACTCTCAAAATATTCTGCTACTTAAAACAGAAAAAAGAAAAATCCTTAGTGGTAGGGAGAGAATATGAAAGAGAAGGTAAGAGATTCAGAGTAAGAGACAGAAGATCAAGATCATCTCACTATAGTTATATAAGAAGTTGCTAGGAAACCATTCATTGACTTTGTCAATTATAAACATTTTCTTTTTAACTCAAAAGAAATAGACCTCATATCAGTCTGATCATGAGAACACAGCTGTTTATGAGTTGGGAAGGACTGGGGCTGGGTGTGTTTTTTGTGTGTGCACATGTGTGTGTGTGTGTGCATGCACACACACAAGTGTGTAGGGAGGTAGGGATGGGATAGAAATGAAGGAAGGTGGGTGGAGCAGAGCTCGCTGGGGAATGCAGAGATTAGGTATATGGGTTTCTTCTAGCCTTAAGAAGGAGCAGAAGCTTTCCTGCAGCAAGCCTTCAGTGGCTGCGCCATAATTATGATCCTGGATGGCAGTGATGGCGGCCACAAAATGACAGAACCTGTCCTTAGTGACCCAATGAGAGGATTTCTGCTATCCTTCAAACCTGCAAACTTCACAAAGGACTCATGTCCCCTGAAAGGAGAAACAGAAGTGAAAAAGGCTGCTTAGCTATTTAACCTCCTCTTCTCCAGTGGAGTGCTTTTAACTTTGGGGGCCTCATTCTGGGTGTGGCTTTGGCCTGTCTCATGTAGATTATAGAGACAAGTGACCAGACTTCCTGGATGTTCAGGGCATCCTGATTTCACATTCTTGATTCATTGCTTAGACTGTTCTAGCTTGGCTCCATCCCTTTGAGGGTCTGTCCCCTACTGGAAGATTTCCAGAAGTCAGGACCCCTCCCCTAACTCTCCAAAAAAAAAAAAAAAAAAAGAGAAAAGAAAAAATCAAAACCACTCAGAGAACATGAAGGCTTCAGCATCGGACTCTGCCCTGCTCCCTAATGGGTCTTACTCCTTTCTTTCCTCTCTGTTGAAGACCTTTTGCCAGTTCCCTGTCCTTACCTCTTCTAAGTCATTCATTCATTCATTCATTCATTCAAAGACATTTATGAAGGCCTAGCATGTGCCAAGCACCAGTGCTATTAATAGATGCTGAGTGTTCCCAGGGGAACAGCATAAGGTATAACCTCTGCGATCATAGCCTAACACCCACAGCTTAGTGGATGATACACACAAGTGAACAAGCAGCTAAAAGACAGATGCTGGGTGCTCTGAGGGGGGATGCAAGGGGAAGAGGGCCCCTAACTCAGCCTGAAGGTGCATTAGATAATACCTTTAGAAGGGAAGATATCCCTTATGGGTTGTGAAGGGTGAGAAAGAATTTTCCAGGCAAATGAAGGCTGGAAAAATGGGCTGGGGAAGTCCATTGCAGATACAAAAAGCACAATGTACGAAGGTAGGGAAGCAGAAACCAGGGTAGTGGGTTCTGGTAACCGCCTGTAGTTCAGAGGGAAGGTTAGATGCAGGAGCTAGTGGGCTATGAGGCTGGGGGAGGTCACAGGGCTTTTCCATGGCCAGGTGCTTGGCCTTTTATACCAAGGGGATAGGAACCAGTTAAGGTTTTTATCAGGGTCAGATTGCACTTAAAAATCTTCTGGCTTCAGTGGTAAGAGTGGATTGGAGAATGGACAAGATGGGAGGCCATGAGACTGCTGGGAGGTTGTCACAATACAAATAGAAATGAGGGCAACTGAGAGGACACAGTAGCAGTTTTTATTAATGTGGTACTCTGTCACTAGGTCTATAAAAATTACTGACTTCATTCCAGTGGAGTTGACCCTGCATCAATTAAAAATGACCCTCTTTGTCCCATATACAACACACTTTTGCTTTGCTTTCTGCATTATCTGTAATGGCTATGATACCCCGGCTTTCTCTTTGTTCCTGTCTGCCTGTATGTCTGAGGACACAGGGGCTCTGGGTTAAAGAATGTTATCTAGCAGGTTAGTAACTAGAGGTCAAATCAGCTTTCACCAAGTAACACATGAGGAATTTGTGGGAAAAAAGCAAGGCTGGACAACCCCTACATACTTCATTGATACGTTGTGGCAAAAAAAAAAAACAAAACAAACAAAAAAAAAACCTTGCACACAAAAAAAGGCTTGCACACAAAAAAAGGCTGTGACAAGTTCTAAGTCAGAGTGTTCCAGCTTCAACTGTAAACCTAACATGCCCACAGGTAGGTCAGGGTCCTAGGAGTATGTAAGAGGCACCCTAGCAGTAAGAATCAAAAAAGCCAAGAGAGAGATGGAGATGGAATAATGACCATGATAGTTTGATTTTTACTGGCTCTGTTTATGATTTTCCCTGGAGTTAGAAGCTGTGGTGTCAAACTGAGATCATGAATCCATTCTCCCGCCTGCCCTTGCTGAGGCATTGCAAATCAGTTGGTAAGATGTTCGTCTGTCTTTTTCTATTTAACCATTTTAGGCTCTTTTCTTCTAGGTGAATCTCTCACAAGCAGTATGTAATTAAACATCGTTTTTCTTTTTTATACACTCAAAGTCTATGACTTTTAATAGGATTAATTAACACATTTTATTTATACTACTTATGTTTTTGGTATCACACATGTGGTTTTATTTTATGCTTTCTGATTTTTATGTATTCCTATTTCCTTCTTCATTTTTTCCGGGTTATATAGATGATTTTGTTTACTACTTATCTTCAGCAGTAATTTGAAAGCTAAGAATTCTGTTTTATGTTCTACTGCGGTCTAGTTGTCTTCATCTAGTTGTCTTTGAAATTATAAAAGATGTATTGAAACTTATATTTCTCTAATTATCAGAGTTGAGAGCCAACTGATAATTTTTAATCACCCGATATGTGAAGATTTAGTTTACCTTTCATCTTATCTTCATCAATCATCATCATCATCATTATATTTTTTTTGTAAAACCATGTAAATGTTACTTTTCAGTGTAGTTTGGGGCTTTGAATTAAAATGTGTGTAATGGTTATTCATAATTCCCTAACATATTTAACCAGTTTCCATGTTCACACCCAATCTTTTATTCCATGACAGTTCTACCCTCCCATCCATGTTGTATCAGCACCCACACCCACTCTCCTTGCCTGCTCTTTTTACTGTAAATGTACTTTTCTAAATCCAATCACTCAAAAATATCTCCAGAAATTCTCCCTCTTTCTCCTATATTACTGTATTAGTTCATTTCATGCTGCTGACAAAGACTGGGAAGAAAAAGAGGTTGAATGGACTTACAGTTCCACATGGCTCAGGAGGCCTCACAATCATGATGGAAGGCAAGGAGACGCAAGTCACATTTTACATGGATGACAGTAGGCAAAGAGAGAGTTTGTGCAGGGAAACTCCCATTTTTAAAACCATTAGAACTTGTGAGACTCATTCACTATCACGAGAACAGCAGAGGAAAGATCTGTCCCCATAATTCAATCACCTCCCACTGGGTTCTTCCCATGACATGTGGAAATTGTGAAAGTTACAGTTCAAGATGAGATTTGGGTGGGGACACAACCAAACCATATCAATTAGCAATCTTTGCCAATTACTAGATTAAACCCACAAACATACACATATGTTGTTACCCTTTCCATCGTAAAAACTAACAAAATTCTTGAGACTCTACTTCCCCAAAGCCATTCTATTCTTTGCTTCCCTTTGAAACAAAATTCTCTCCTTTTCTTCCACTCTCTCGTAAACCCACTCCAATTGGACTTCTGCTACCGTGGTCCCTAAGCCTAACCTGAGACCTTATGCCATGGTTAATTCTCAGTCCGTATCTTACTTGGCTTATCAGTTGCATATACAAAGCTAATAACATTCTCCTTCTTGATTTACTACTTCTCTTGGCTTTCAGGGTACCACACCCTCTTGGTTTTACTCTTATCTCTCTGGCCACTCCTCTGTTTCCTTTGCTGATTTTTCCTCTGTTGTTGTTGGACTTGGTCTTAACAATTGGACTTGGTCTTCTTCTTTATTACTCTCATTCCCTTGATAATCCCACCCAGCTTCATGAATGAATTTAAATTTCATTCATATGCTGAAAACTCTGAAATTCACATTTCTATCCCAGACCTCTCATCTGAACTCCAGACTCACACATCTAACCACATACTCAACATCTCCACTTGTATGTCTAATGGATTTTTCAAACTTAACATGTCAAAAAATGAAATTCTGATATTCATCCTGAGCCTGTTCCCCTCAAGGTTTTCCCCAACTTAGTCAATTGATATAAATTCCATCCTTCTGGTTGGTTAGGCCAAAAACTTTCCTTTTTAAGTCAAGATCTCACTCTGTCACCCAGGCTGGAGTACAGACAGTGACATACCTCAAACTCCTCACCGCAGCCTCCTGAGTAGCTAGGGCTACAGGCATGTGCAACTGTGACCAGCTAATTCTTTAACTGTTTTTGTAGAGACAGGGTCTTGCTACGTTGCCTAGGCTGATTGCAACCTCCTGGCCTCAAAGCAATCCTCCCTCCTTGGCGTCCCAAAGTGCTGGGTTTATAGGTGTGAGCTACTGTGACCAGCCAAGGCCGAAAATTTGGATACATCCTTGACTCTTCTCTCATACACCACAAGCAATCCATCAGGAAATCCTATTGACTCTACTTTCAAATATATCCGGAATATGTCCATTTTCCCCACTCTACTATTTCCATCTTAGCCTGAGCTGCTGTCTTCATTCAATGAGGTTACTGCTTAGTCTCCTAAAGTTTATCCTGCTTCCATCCTTGACCCCCATCATCTAGCCACAATACAGCACCCAGAGTGACCCATTTAGAGTCAGTGGATACCCATACTAGGAAGATGTCACAATACTAATATTTGTTGTACCAAAAATCTCAGCAGTAAAATTTATGAATCAGGTAACTGATCCTTTTAATATTAACTGAAAGTACCACATTACCATGAAGTAATTTTCAGTTAATTACTTTACAGAATCTTCAGGTCTATTCAGAGCTGTCAATACATGAGTTCATTTTATTCTTCATCTCTGAATAATTGCCTCTGATTTGAGTCTAGCTCAGATGTACCTTTCATTTTTAAAGGCCAGTGTTCAGGAAATAAGATCAGAACACTCAAAGAATGATGAGCTACTTTGAAATTTCATTTTAAGCTCAAAATGTATTTTGAGATTTCCTTCTGGAAGCCTGAGTTGGTGAGCCCTACAGCCCCTGCTCATTTTGAGAATTAATATTTTATAAGAAAATTATTCTGACTTAAAATATAACTTCTAAAGGTTTGTAGTACTCTTTTTATAATTTAAAAATATTTGACAAAAAGCAATACTGTATGTTAAAGACATACGAGGTGATGCTTTGATATATGAATACATTGTGTGATGATTACCACATTTAATTAAGACATCTATCACCACCCATCATTACCGTGTGTGTGTGTGTGTGTGTGTGTGTGTATGATGAGGATGACACTTAAAAATCTGCTCTCTTATCAAATTTCAAGTAAAAGACACAGTATTATTATTATTTTACTTTTTGAGACAGAGTCTTGCTCTGTTGCCCAGGCTGGAGTGCAGTGGCATGATATCTGCTCACTGCAATCTCCGCCTCCCGGGTTCAAACAATTCTCCTGCCTCAGCCTCCTGAGTAGTTGGGATTGCAGGTACATGCCACCATGCCCAGCTAATTTTTTGTACTTTTAATAGAGACGGTGTTTCACTATGTTGGCCAGACTGGTCTCAAACTCCTAAACTCAGGTGATCTGCCCACCTCGGCCTCCCAAAGTTCTGGGATTACAGGCTTGAGCCACTGTGCCTGGCAAAAACACAGTATTATTAGCAATAGTTGCCATGCTGTACATTAGATCCCAGAACTTATTCATCTCATAATTGAAACATTGTGTCCTTTGACCAGCATCTCCCCATCTCCCTTCCTGGGTTCAAATCTTACCTTTAACAATGACAAAATCAGTAATTTTAGGTAAATTTATTACCTGCTCTGGGCCTCAGTTTCCTCATCTGTAAAATGGAGATAATGTCACATGCCTCATGTGTTTGCTGTGTAAATTAAATGAGATGCATGCAAGTAATTTTTTACATGCAAATAATCTTTTAAAAACAGTCAATCAGATCATGCCACACATCTCCTAAATCCCTAGGAACTCCTGTTTCCTGCTGAGAAAAAGTCAAAAGCCTTACAAGGGCCTCTAAGGCCTTGTAGTATGGCCTCTCTTCACCCTGTGTCCCCATCTCCTCCCTTGCTCACTCCAACCACCCTGGACACACCCTCCACCCCTGGGGCTTTGCATGGGCTGTTCCCTCTGCCTGACACACCATTTCCCCAGATACCCATATGCTTGTTTCCTCACCTTCAAATCTTTCCTCAAATCCCACCATCTCAGTCCAGCCTGCCCTAAATACCCTATTGCAAGTTACAAACGCAACTTCACAACCCAGTACTTGTCATCCCCTACCTGCTCTATTTTTGTGACCACCCCCCCTTTTCTTTTCACAGGACGGATGACCTTTTAATTTGCTAAATAACTTCCTTGTTCATCTTGCTTGTTTGTTGTCTATTTCTCCCTGCTAAGCTCCTTGGGGCAGAGCTCTATATGTGCTTTGTTTCACTCCCATATCCCAAGTGCCTAGGACAGTGCCTGGCACATAGTAGGTGCTGAATCCATGCCTGATGAAGCAATGGTTGTCTTTTTCTTTGCACCTCTGTCTTCATCTCAGTTCATCTGCTTCTTCTGTCCTCTTGTGATGATAAGGATGTCAAGCGGATACATGTCTTTTAAACACTTTGTGTTTCTTGTAGAAAATTATTATCAGTGTTGTTTTACTTTTAGTCTTCAAAAGATTGCTCTGTCCTCTGAGCAGCAGAATATTTTCATAAATGTATAGTTTTTCTTTCTGTTTGCTGACCCTTCCGTGGAGACCTTTAGGTCTATCCTAGCCTCAAGTTTGCCAGTAGAGAGGGCTGGAGAAATTAGCATCTTTAGTGCCACTTAGTGTCTACCAGGATACCAGGAGGCCCCTCCTCTGGGATGTAAGCCCAAAGCTCAGGTGTGCCCTTCTTCAAGTGTGGGTATGCCTGAGCAAGGTGATCTTTTGCTCCCATTGATGTGTTCTCTGAATTAGGGCATTTTTAAATGTATCTAGAGATAGTGCCATGTTAATGCTGGGAATAGTATTTCTAGAATGATCTGCAGATGGAGGAGCTGATGGGTGAAGAGAGGATCAGGGATCTGGCTATCTCAAAAGGCAGTTTCTGGGTAGTTTGGAGAGACAGTGTGAATGAGTCAGTAAGTTGGCTTTGAGGGTTCTGGTGCTCTGGTTCAAGGTGGAACATGAGAGATAAGACTCCAAAATGTGCTTTCCAGTGGACCCCTTCCCACAAAGAAGTCAGTAGAACTTCTTCTAATTTAATCTTTGCCTTTCTTTTGTTTGCTCTGTTGAAGATGTTTTTCTCTTCTGATGCATCTCCATTTAAATGGGATTTAAATGGGATGTTTGGAGGAGGCATATATGGGAAGTTGCAATTGCTGTTGTGGTAACTCTGACCTTACTCCACTATTTTATGATTCATCCTTGCTTAATTCCCTTTGTATTCCAATAACCCATTTGATTGACATACTAGATATTCTACAATCTCCTGTTTTTCCCTTGTCACAGACCCTGCTATCCCTGTTGAACTATGGTGCAATTCCCCTCAATTACTTTTTCTTGGTTACTGATTCTTCAAGGCTTAACTCAAGTCCCATTTCCCTTCTGGAAACCTTTCTGATCTTACTAGTCAGCGTGTAATCATTATTTTTCAACAAGTATCTATTGAGTGCCTAGAATAACATCATCATAATTAAGTGGGGGCTGAGGATAGGGTGGGCTTTTTCCCCAGACCCAGTGTTTCTTTCCATGTGGGAGGAACTCTGCCATTGTAAGGCTACTGGACACTCTCTACCTCTTCCCTCATTCCTTCCAGGTGAAAAGAAGTAAAATTTTCACTGGTAAACTTGGGAGAAGCAACTGGGAATGAGTGGCTCAAACTCTTCTTCCCCTTTTCTCTGTTATATAATCCACTTTGCAGGAAACACATATTCTGCTTAGCTTCTCCAAAAATTGAATTTTAAGTGGCTAGTTCCCAACGTGGAGCCAGTGACAACCCAACAGTCTTTGCAACTAACCAAGTGGGTGAGTTGGTCGGATTCTGGGATTTCTTATGAAGAAGTTTACTTGGCCATAGACCTTTCTCTAATGTTAGCTTCTTTTAAATTTTTGTCTCTCAATTGATTCAGAAGCAGGGAGAAAGGGTGGCATGAGTTGGGCTTTCTCAAACCTCAATGGTAGTATTGAAAGTAAAAATTTTAATGGACCTCCACTCCCTTCTTGTGGTGCCTTTCTCAAATTTCTTTCAATGATATTTATTAGACTGCCGTAATAATATTCATATATGTCTACTCCTATATGTAGGAGTAGGAGTAGACATATAGGAGTAGACATATATGAATATTATATATGTCTGCCTCTGGCTGTGCAATTTGTGCACTGGACAGTCCTCCTGGCCTACAGAGCAAGTGGGAGATAAAATCCGACCAGTGCTGTGTTTCTTAGTAGTTGTGTCTTTGCATGGCATTGTCTCAGTTCAGTGGGCAAGGCATCTCTTTGTAATTTGCACGAAAGTTTCTTTTCTTTCTTTTTTTGTTTTTTTGACGGAGTCTCACTCTGTTGCCCAGGCTAGAGTGCAGTGGCGCGATCTCAGCTCACTGCAAGCTCTGCCTCCCGGCTTTACGCCATTCTCCTGCCTTAGCCTCCCAAGCAGCTGGGACTACAGGCAACTGCCACCGGGCCCAGCTAATTTTTTGTATTTAAAAGTTTGTTATGTGCTAGCAAAGCCCTATATCCTTGTATTGATGAATAAATAAGTTTATGTTCCTTAGATAGGCAGCACTATTACCTTATTTAACTGTAATCATACAGAAGGGAGGAATCACAACCATTTAACTCATTTTCATCATCTCTTATAAAGTACAAGAAGCCAATACACCAGGCACAACCCAGGCAGAATTTGGAGGGAGTATATCTATTTTCCCACACCATTTCCTTAGTATCCTTTATTATTGTTGTTATTTTACTATCATTATTATTTGCATTTAAGAGTAATAGAAAAAAACAATGGATTGAATTCAAGAAACCTAAAATCTGAACGTTAGTTTTATTATATCTAAATGGAAGTCCTGTAGATCTCAATGGATTGTGGTAAAGATAAAGTAACATAATATATGCAAAAACGTATTGCACATCACACATTTATGCAGATGCTAGGGGCTATTACTGTCATTCCTTGATTGCTTAAATTATACACAGGAGCATTTACCAGCTCAGTTAGTGTGTAAGCCTCACACTGACAATGTTGATTCTAATGGGAACAGTGTAACACACTTATTTCTGGAAAATATCTAGAGGCATCTCTCTGAATTATTCATTTTCCGACTGTGTGTGTGGTTTATTTCAGGTTTTGTGATAAAATTTGGAGGTTCTGAACCTATATGGCAAAAGACATTCTCTTTAGCATCTGTACTTCTTTCTCTGCAAATGTTTCCTTCTCCTTGTGTTGCTTAGGGGTTGTTTACAGGGATGATTTCAAACAGATTCCACTTGATGAAGCCATTCTTCTCATTAATGAGATTACACCCCAGTTCACAGTTTCTCTTACCAAGGGTATTCTAGCAGAGCAGCATTCTTACAGTGTCTGTTAATTTGAAGGTCCTTATGGGAGTGTCATCTGATTATTTTGTAGAAAAGGGCAGAAAGCCAGGGCTATCCCTGATAGACATACTAGAAGGTAGAGGTTGACAGCATCAACATTAATTCTTTGTACTTTCCCAATAATCTTCCTTACCATAGGTCCCAAGAAATATATAGTACAGAACATAGAGAATAGAAGAGGTATTTAGTCTACCTGAAAAGGCAAAGGCAAAGTCAAAACAGGAATCCCAGAGAGTCTAATGGCTAAAGACATGAATACCAGGAGGGAGTTGGAGATATCCCACTGTTGGAATTAGTAGGCTTAGGTTCAAATCCCAGCTCTACCACTTACTTTGCATTAGCCTAGTTTTCTTGTCTGCAAAATGTGGATAATAGTACTCACTCCACAGCACTTGCAGAAAAGAACACATTTTTGCAAGTAGATTAGATTAAATAAGGAATAAGAATAGGAATAAGAATTAAATAAGTAAGATTAAATAAGTAATACATTCTTAGAACAATGCCTAGCAAACGAAGCACCCACGATATGGTCACCATGTTTATAATTATTATATCAGTAATAATGTATTAACCAGTAGTTTTGGGATACTATAAAAATAGATAAAGCAGTCATGGTGGTTAAGAACCTGGGAAGCTAGTTGAACAGAGTTCAAAACCCAGCTCTGCTATTTACAAGCTGAGTGAACTTGGACAAGTAGCTCAACCTCCCTAGGCCTTGGTTTCTTCCTCCATAAAATAGGAATAAAATCAGTATCTACTTCACATGTTTTCAAGAGACCTGAATTTTATGAGAAAGCAAAGTATCTTTTGTTGGCATTTTTTTTTTCCTTCTGCACTTTGAATATATCATTCCACTGTCTCCTGGTCTGCAGGGTTTCTGCTGAGAGATCCACTGATAGCTGTACTGGGGCTCCCTTGAGTGTGATGTGTTCTTATCTCTTGCTGCTTTCAGTATTCTTTCTTTATATTTGATTTTTGATAATTTGATTATCTTGTTTTTTGGTGAACTCTTCTTTGGGTTGAATTTGATTGGCGATCTCTGAGCTTCCTGTACCTAGATATTGTCGTTTCCCTCAGATTTAGGGAAATTTCAGCCATTATTTTCTTTCCTTTTTAAAAATTTTTATTATTTTATTTTATTTTTCCATAAGTTATTGGGGGTATAGGTGGTATTTGGTTACATGAGTAAGTTCTTTAGTGGTGATTTGTGAGATTTTGGTGCACCCATCACTTGAGAAGTATACACTGCACCATATTTGTGATCTTTTATCCCTCGCCCTCTCCCACTCTTCCCCCCAAGTCCCCAAAGTTCATTGTATCATTCTTATGCCTTTGCATCCTCATAGCTTACCTCCCATGTACCAGTGAGAACATACAATGTTTGGTTTTCCATTACTGAGTTACTTCACTTAGAATAATAGTCTCCAGTCTCATCCAGGTCACTGCAAATGCTGTCTGGGCCTTTTCCTCTCTCTTCTTCCAAAACTCCTATTATGTGAAATTTGGTTCCTTTGATGGTGTCCAATAATTCCTGTAGGTCTTCTTTTTTCTTTTTCTTTTTGCTCCTCTGATAGAATAATTTCAAATGTCCTATATTTAAGCTCACTGATTCTTTCTTCTGTTTGATCAAATCTGTTGTTGACACTTTCCATTAAGTTTTTTAGTTCAGTTATTCTTTTCCTCATCTCTAGAATTTCTATTTGTTTCTATTTCTTTGTCAAACTTCTCATTGTGTTCACTGTTTTCCAAGTTTTATTTAACTTTATATCTATATTGCATTTTCCTGAACTTCTTTAAGAGGAATATTCTGAATTTTTTGTCAGTGATTGCATAGATCTCCATTTCTTCAGCATCCATTATTGGAGCTTTATTAATTCCTTTTGATGGTGTCATGTTTCCCTGATTTTCCATAATCCTTGTGCTCTTGAATTGGGGCCTGTGTATCCAAGGAAATAACCACTTCTTCTGGCCTTTTCAGGTGTTCTTTGGTGGTGACAGACCTTTACTATTTAATCTAGCCTTGGATTCTGGAAGGCCAGCTGGTAGTGATCCCATATAGACAGACTTTAGTGTCAGGTTCTGTAGTTGAGCTGTGCCATTTCTTGTGATCTAAGGTTATATGGTACTGTTGGCTGTGCTCCGTGGTCTGTTGAGATCACTGGCTGGACTCCGTAGTCAGGCACAGCTGCTGGCTGGGCTCTGTGGTCATCTCTAATTGGGCAGGATTGCAGGTTGCCTTCTTTGGCTGGGTGGTACTGTTGTTTGTAATCTGCAGTTGGTCAGGGCTGCGTGCTGGGCTCTGAGGCTGGGTGAGATTTCTGGGGTTGTTGCTTGGCCACATGGGGTGGCCAGGGCCAGAGGTTATGCCCACAGATATGTGTAGACTTGGGTTTGCCTCCCAGCCTAACATAGCCTCAGGCAGAGCACTGAGGCTTGGTGGAGTCACTGCTCAGCCGCTGGGGTTGTGTGGGGTCAGATGTTCCATATGTGGGTAAATGCTGACTTGCACTTGCTTCTCAGCCTGAAGAGGGATTGAGGAGAGCTGGGGCTTGGTTGGATCACAGTTTAGCCTCTGGGTTGTGCAGGGCCAGATGCTCCCTCCATGGGTAAATACTGACCTGCACTTGCCACCCAGCCTGGAGAAAGCTTAAGGTGAGTATGAAGTCTGGGAGGGACTTGAGCTTACAGAGCTGTAGGCAGTGCTTCCTACAGAGCTATGCTGTTGGGTAGTCTCTTTTATGTGGTTCCACTGTTGGCTAGAATATAGAGCCACTGCCAAGATCTGGGTTCTTGTCACTATAAGCCCCACTACTATTTTTTTTTTAACAGGTAGTGTAGCTCTGCTGGTGCTCCCAGTGTTTCCCATGGGATGAAACAGGGATGAGCCTCCTGCAGGGGGTCCGAAATGATAGGAAAACTGAATGTCCACCGTGGGCCCAGGGGAATCCTGTGTGTGGTGCAATGCCTGCTTGGGGCAGGGTTGATGAGGTCAAATAGAAACCATCATTCTTACCCTTCAAATGAGGCGTTCCTCAGTTCTGCAGTCCCAAAGGGTGTCTTAGCCTCACTCCAGAGTTCTGGGATATTCATGAAGGTTTTGTTTTCTGTGGATAATTACTAGCTGGATTTCTGTGGATGTGTGTGTGTGTGTGTTGGGGGGTAGAGCCAGAGAACTCCTATCTTGCCATCATATTCACTACAAACCTTCACAGTCCCCTCTGTGTGGGGGTGTGCATATCTGTCTGTGCCCATTGTGTTTGTATAGTTAGATATTTCACTTCTTCATCCCTGATCTAATCTGCTCAGAGAGATTCACTCAACCACCTATCTACTGAATAAATAGTCACTGAATGCCTATTATGTTCCAGGCACTGTCCTGCACAATAGGAATACAGTGGTGAATAATCAACCTCAAAAGGCAAGGGTTCTTCCCTCATGGAGCTTATCTTCTAGTGGGAGAGCCAAGAGATACATATAAAACATATTCTATAGTGTCTGGCAATTAGAAAATGATGCACTACGAAGAAAGCGAACTGAGCATCTTGGCTCTTGCTATGACACAAAGAATATTTTATTCTTGGTTTTATCTGTCCACATCCAGAGCAGCAAGTGACTGACCTCTTTGTTCTAGTCACTACTCTCTTTTCACATTTTAGTCTCTGAATCAATAGTGTATTCCTAAAAGACTTCACAGTAATCAGCATTGAGTGTCTCTGGTTCTCCAATGAAGCACAGAGACGGACATGGCCAGGAACTGAGCGAGAGGGCAATAAGAGGCGAGACCTAAGAGAACAGCTAGACTTTTCCATAACATAGAAGAAAATAATTAGGGATGCTCACTTGGACCCAAATCTTGGTCAAAATGCAGGGCTTGAGTTGATAGTCGCCGGCAGGGAACAGCTGTTTTTGCCCTGACTGGTCCCTTTCAGTTAAAGCAGGAAGACATTTAATTAGCCTAATTCATTGAACTATTTAACATCCACTAGATAGTCTTTATTTTACCATTATTTATGACTTGCTGAGTCCTGGCAGTAAGTTCCCTAAGAAATAAGATGCAGGCGGAAGGCACGACTGGGGCTGAGGAAGTTCCAAGGTAAGGAAGAGAGAAACCAAAGCCTCCTCAGCTCTCACGAGGCAGATGGACTGAGAAGGTGGTGACATCTCCAAGATGTGAGCTTGGCTTATCCTTGTTCCCTGGATTCCTTCCACACCTCCGACGCTTTCTCTGCTTCCTGTTCCCTTCCCTCCCTCTTCTCGGGGACACGCCTCCCCCTGGCAGGCCGGCCTTTGTGGTATCCAGTGAAGCACACGTTCAACCCACGGCCCAGCTATCTCTGGGATTTGGTTTACAAGCCCTGGCATCACATTTTATTTCTATAAATGTCAGAGGAAAGAGAGATTGAAGAGGGAGGCGTGAGGAGGAAGGAGAGACGCACACACCGAGGCCCATTTACTCCCATGAAGAGGAGCAGATGTTTCTCACGTTACATTTCCCACTTCCGGAATGGCTGCAACACGGGTGTATCATCCCTGGCACCCCCAGGGCTCGAGGTGGGGGGTCTGACCAGAAGCCCGAGGTGAGCCAGCAGTCCTCCCCAACTCGGCTCTGGTCACGAACGGGCCCCCGAGGAGCCCACGCGCTGTTTACATTCCCTTCCAGGGATCCACTGGGAAGGAGCGTTCTGATTGCCAGACACCCTTATGTTGGCTCCAGAAGCCTTTACTTGGATGCCATCCCGGCTGACCCCAGCCCATCCCAGGCCTGACCCCGTGCCCAAGGCAGCCTTTCAAACCTTCCGTCCTCACCCTCTTTACCCCGCTGCCCACGAAACAGCATCTTTGCTCAGCTGCCCTTTGAACTTGCTTCATTCCCACACAGATTCTCACTGGCGGCCCTGGATGCTCAGTGAGACCCTCCTAAGTCGTCGTGTGCACACACAGGGCTACAGACTAAACACTGAGTCACTACTCACTTGCTGCTCTCCCCGAAGCTCTGGTTTCAGAGGGAGGACCTGAGGGCTTTAATGAGAGAAATAGTTTCCCCCTTTTCTTGCTGGGTGGTTTTAAGGTGCGGCAGCAGCAAGATTGCTGGGAAAGTTGTGGGTGGGCCAAGGGCCAAGTACAACGAGGTATCACTGGGTCAGCATTTGGTTTGAGTGCCTACCCTGGCCCCTCCCTCCCCCTCCACCTCCAGACTCCCACCCCACTCCCACCAGGAAGAGTGGCTTGTAACATTACCACCACCCTATGCTTAACAAAAGAATTGGCAGTCATGCCGGCTGATCCTCTCCACAGCCCTGTAGGGGAAGCGAGAAGAGGTTCTCCCATTCTGCAGATGAAGAAATGAAATGCCAAGGGGACAGAAGACTAGTAACTGAGCTCTGGCTAAGACAGCACTGGAGATTGGTCTTGGAGCCGGGTCTCCCAGCCCACTGCTGTCATCCCTGCAGGCGGCTGCAGGAAACAGCTGGATTGTTTAATGAGAAAAGAGGGACTGGGGAATTTGATGTTGGATTCTTAAGAAACTGGCCTCCCACAGTGAAATGATCAAGGTGCGGCTCATAGGCCAACTAGCCATTTGTTCAGTGGCTGCGCTGATCCAAACACGGCAGTTTTCCATGGGCAGAGAAGGGTGCAGCCAGATCTGTGGGCTCTTAAGAACTTGACCAAGTAGCCGAGAGCCTGAATATTTCTTTAGCTTGCTAAGCAGGGACTGACTTATCCTGAGCAGTCTGTGGACTCAAATGCTTCGTGTGGTTGTCTGAAGATTTGGGTTTGTCCATTCCTGAATGGGAGGGCAGTCTGGTCATTTTGTGTCTTAGAGAGACAGTTTAAGGGTCATGACCAGTCACTGTGAAGGCATTTCCAAGAACAGTTCATCAGGGGAATCCACATTGAAGGTGAGGAACTGTAAATCCTATTTCTTTCAAGTGTCAATATTTCATATCACCCTGTTTCTGTTTTGTCTGTTCCTTGTTGACAGCTCTATTGATGGATAGAAGGGGGTTGTGGTGAGGGAGTAAGGGGTGTCTGGCATGAGTGTCAGGTGTATGATGTCAGCAATAGGGCGGGTTGTAGAACCTTTTATTGAGATGGGTCAGGAGGATATTTGGTGGTGGTGCTCTGGGTCAATCATGACATTACTTTGGAACATGTTTAGTTGGAAGAAGTTGGAGTGAAGAGGAAGATGAGAGAAGCAGTTTATATTTTAGCATGCCATAGATTTCTGGCACCTCTTTAAAACATAAAACCCCAAAGCTGGAGGATTCTCTTCCATCCTAACATTTCAAATCTTAGGAAAGCATCCAGTTAATACCACTGACCCTCCAACTTACCTCCCAACTCAGTCTGTCTCATAAAGCCATTTCACAGGGAGAAGTTAATAAAGGGAGGCTCTGATTGAAGTTCCTCTCAGAACAATATTCTTGTATATTTCCCCCCATGACCTGCACATCCATAGAAATGGAACTGAAACAAAAGTTTCACAAATCTATGTTTACCCTTATTGCCCACAATAAATTCTGCTGTATTCTATTCCACTGCATTTTATGTCACTTACAAAACGTACTGGTTGACCCATTAATAGCATAATCTGAAAAACTCTGCCAGAGAAATCTTTGTAAATGGTCTTGTAAAATGGATGTACTTTTAGTCTTATGGCCCAAACCCTACAGACGATGTCAGTAATAGCCAGGTGCTGTTGTCTACCCAACAGGGAGCAGGAGAGCAGGAGGATGGCCAGGAGCAAGATTTCAAAACCTCAAACAGATTATTACCAAAAAAATGACTACACAATAAAGATCCACGAGGCAACATGGCAGAATATCAGAAGAGAAATGAGATAACCAGTTTAGCTTCATTGTTCTGCCCCCTGGCCTTTGTTCATGCTGTTCCTTTCTCCTGAAACACTTCCCAGCTGCTCCATCCAAAGTCGGCCAGTCTCTCAAGGCTCACCTCTTCCAGGAAGTCTTCCCTGACTGACCTTCCTTCCTCAGGCCTTTTAAAAAATGCTTGACCCTACCACTCGTTTGACATGTCGTCATGCCTGGCTAGTTGAGTCTGAACCCTTTAATGTTATAGTTTGTAGTTGATCTCTTTTAGAGAGCTTGCCTGGCTTTATACACTACCTGGAAGCTGTGTTTGTGAAGTAGTCTTCTGCCCCCTGGTCCCGGCTGAGTGAACTAGGAGTGGGCACCTGACCAAAACTGGGCCAATCACAGTCTTTCCCTGGGAACCTGGAACTGGGAAAGAACAGAAGAGAGTGAGGGTGTGAAAGAGAGAGAGAGAGAAAGAAAGAGAAGAAAAGAAGGAGAAGGAGAGGAAGAGGAAGAAGGAGGAGGAGGAGGAGGAGGAGGAAAAGAAGAAGAAGACAAGAAGAAGAAGAAGAAGAAGAAGGAGGAGGAGAAGGAGGAGGAGGAGGAGGAGGAGAAGAAGAAGAAGAAGAAGAAGAAGGAGAAGAAGGAGAAGAAGGAGAAGAAGGAGAAGAAGGAGAAGAAGGAGAAGGAGAAGAAGGAGAAGAAGGAGAAGAAGAAGGAGAAGGAGGAGAAGGAGGAGAAGAAGGAGAAGAAGGAGAAGAAAAAGGAGAAAGAGAGAGAGAGAGAGAACTTTGCCTGTTTTCCTAAGGACTTTCTTATTCTCAGTTCTAGAATGATCTGAAGTCCCTGCACTCTTGCTCTTGGGCCCTGTATCTTTAGAATCGATTCCTGGAATCATCAGGGTATGACTATTTCTAGTGTCCCATTCCCTCAAAGTGCATTCGTTTGAAGGTACAGTCACCTCAGCCTACACTAACTGGAGTTGGTGCTGTTACCTCCAATTGCACCTTTATATGGTGCCTGTAGCTTACGAAGAAATCTCATACACATCAGCTCATTCTTTTTCCAAGTGAATTATTTTCCCCTGAGAACTCCTCCTCTTTATTTGTGCCCCCATGAGCTCCCTGTTATCTAAACCAGAGACTGGGGAGTTAGTCTCAACACTCACTTCTCTATTCTTCATGAATTCACTTATTCATTCCTTAAAAACTGAGTGCCTCCCATGGACCAAATGCTGTGCTAGTAGCTGGGTATAGTGCAGTGAATGAATAGTCTTGTCTTCTTTGAATTTGCACTGTAGCTCAATAAACACCCACAAATTCAGTCACAGGTTTGATAAGTATGGTAAAGGAAAGAAACAGACTCTCTAAGAGAGAAACATGGGGGGTGGATATGGGGCAGGGTCACCTTGATTTGGGTGCTCCAGGAAGGCCTCTCAGAGGAAACAGTATTTGATCTGAGGTTTCAAGGGTCTGAAGGAGCCAGTTAATGAAGGGATTTCAGTAGCAAGTGTTGAAGGAAGTCGGTTTATATTTTAGGATGATCACTCTAAGACGTTTGTGGAGGATGGATTGTAAGGGACAAAAATGGAAGAATGGAGACTAGTTGAGAGGCTCTTACAGTTGTCTAGACAAGTGTTGACGGTGGCTTTCATGAGGAATAGTGGGGGCAAATGGAAATGGGCAGATTGGGGAAATATTTTGGGGGTACACATCAATGGAATTTGGCAATAAATTGAATGTGGTAGAGAGAAGGGGCTGTGGTAAGGGAGAGAGAGGTGTTTGGCATGAGCACCAGGTGCATGATATCAGCAAAAGGGCAAGTTGGGGAACCATTTATTGAGATGGGGAAGAGAAGGTCAAGAGGATATTTGATGGTGGTTCTCTGGGTCAATCATGACATGACTTTGGAACATGTTTAGTTGGAAGTGTCTGTGAACATTCCAAAAGACTATTTCAGCTTCATGGGCATGTGCAGGGCCCTGGGCTCAGAAGCTCCCTACACTTGGTTTAATGCTTCACTGCTGCTGCTATCTTGAAATTATTGATAATTTAATCTTTGAATTCACATTTGGTAAGTGAAGTTTGGTTGGACAATGATACGTGTGTGAGCAGAAGACATACCTAATTTGCCTGTCTGCCGTTACTTGCCACCCCATTTGCATATAGTATTTGTGATGTACCCTGAGCACAAATTCTGGGAGACTCGTGAGGCATGAGTTCAGTGAGGCTCAAGTGAGTATAAAGTAAGTGTGTTATGTCTGTGGTGGATAACTGGGGACAACGACAACCCCAAGGGCCATGCTTTCTGTTCAAACCAGAGCTTGCTTTGAACAAGAAAAAGAAGACAATGGTGTTCTAGAAAACATAAACACCAAGGAAACTTCTCATATCCTTTCTTATGCTGAAAATGAAGAAACAGAGGGAAATCCATAGTTACTTTTCCGTTCATTCCTTGTTTACTCATCCCTAAGCTGAAGGTGGAGAGTATTGGTAGAATGTGTGTATATTAAGAAATGAGACTGAGTGCAGTGGCTCATGCCTATAATCCCAGCACTTTGGGAGGGATAAAAAAAAATTAGCAATTAGTCTGGCATGGTGGTATGTGCCTGTAGTCCCAGCTACTCAGCAGACTGAGGCATGAGAATTGCTGGAGCCCTGGAGGTAGAGGTAGCAGTGAGCCAAGATCTCACCTTTGCACTCCAGCCTGGGTGGCAGAGTGAGACTGTCTTAACAAAAAAAAAAAAAAAAAAAAAAAGGTAGTTGTTTTTATTTCACTTTTTTTGTACTTGTATTTATTGTGTATATGTATTTTTTTTTTTTGTATTTTTAGTAGAGACGGGATTTTGCCATGTTGGCCAGGCTAGTCTCAAACAGTTGGCCTCAAGTGATTTACTCACCTCAGCCTCTCAAAGTGCTGGGATTACAGGTGTGAGCCACCACGCCTAACCCTATGTTACTTTTGTGTACCATTTCTGTTGTTCTGGTATGAATGAAATGTGCATGTAAGAGCTAGGAAATAAGAATTGCCTAATTGTATAATTTTGGGGATTCAGCATGTGAGTTAAATGCTCTTGATATTTGCACTTAAAACTGTCAGTGCACAATATAAAGGTGAATGGTAAAATGTATGCTAATGATGTAAAATTTTAACTTTACTGAGAATGACATTAAATAGCAAATAAAAAGTATCATGAAAAGTTCCAAGAGAGACTGTGGAAGGAAAAGCTTTATATTTTAGTATCTCTAGTGGCTCTTTCCTTGTGTTTTTTGAACAAAGAGTTCCACATTTTCATTTTGCACTGGGTTCTTCAGATTATGGAGCTGGCCCTGGGTAGTTGGTCAAGGAAATGGTTCAGCAGTTCTGTTGTGTCTGCCAATTAAATATCTGTTCTGTCTGTCCTCTGAGTCTTATTAGCCTGAATTACTTTGGTCTTTGAATGGTCTTGCTTTCTTTCATATCATTTAATTCTACCACTCAGTGAAGCCCCTTCCAAGTCCCCCATTCTTTAGGGGGGGTTCAAATGTCCCCCAAAAAGAAAAAAGCAGTACAGAGAGACATCCAGGGAATATCTTAAGAGGGAGAACTACTATAGGACCAAGGAGAGACAAGAGACACAGGGGACAGGGAAGAGGAGGGCCCATGGGGGACACTTCCTGGAGACCTAGAGGTTATGTCCAAAGCCCAAGAAATGAGACCTTGTCCTTTGTGTAGTGAGAGGAGACAAGTCCCAGTCAACGTCTGGTTTTGAGGAAGAACAACCCACAAAATGCTACCTTCCTAGAAAAATGATAAGGTCAATTTTCTCTCCACATTGTCTTCTCAAAAGGTAAGCAGAGACATTCTCTACAGAGTTGTGCCACCCAGTGTCCATGTGAGGGGCTCATGTCAAGACTTTGGGACCTTAGTACAATGTCTGGCTTCTCCTGAACCCATCCTACTCTAGGACTGGTCAGCAGCCCAACCCCTGTGAACGCCACCATCTCCCCTGTGACCGTCACCATCTTCCCCCAGACTACAACTGTCAGCCATGTAGTGCCAAAGGGCAAAGGAAAATCCCTCTGCGAGCCTCCCAGAGTGTAAAGGACACTGTGGAGGCAGAAGTAGCATCAATGTAGGAGTCTCTGTGAGGGCCGTGCCAGTCCCCAGTTCTGGGACCTGGAGAAAGATTACATTTCCCAGCCTCCTTTGCGGTTGTAGTGTGGCCATGTGACTGGATTCTGGCCAGTGGAATGTGGGTAGGAGTGATCTAATGATGTAGATAAGTCTAATGATGTCTGATGCTCTGAGTGGAAAGTCAGACTTATGCAATGTTGCGTAAGCTCACCAGGCAGTTATCTTATAAATGCTTCCTTGGGAGATGTCAGGGGAGATGGCTGTGGAGAGTGATACATCTAGCAGGGGCAAGATGGACATTTCACAGCACCCTTCTTAAGGACAGATAAGATATTTGTGGTAAATGGTTACAGTAATGGCCTCAAATGAATCCCTCCTTTGAGGGATGAATCTGTGCCCTTGTGTGGTCCCCTCCCGCATTGACTTGGGACTTGGCTGTGTGACTTGCTTTGGCCAATGTGATGTCAACAATCATAACACACTCAGAGGCTGGGGAAGTGCTTTTCCCTGGGGTTTACTGTCATGGAACACAGGCTTCCCAGCCATCCCAGCTGAGCCCAGTGCACAGCAACCAGGTAACTGCGCTGTGTGAGCGAGCCCTGGTGAAAGCAGCAGCAGAACCACCTGGCCAGCCCACAGAGCTGGGGAAAATAAAATTGTTTGAAACCACTAAGCTCTGGGACAGTAGATCACTGCTACAATATCTTATTCATGTTTGTTTCCCTAGAGCCAACTATGCTGCCTAGCACATAATCTGCCCTCAACACATTTTCGCTGAGATAAACTTTATCATCCCAACAACCCTATCAGATAAATATTACTATCAGTTTCTATTTATTTTTAATTACAGGAGCCACAGAAACTCTTACTCATCTCAAGCCTGTGTGCTGAGGGGAACCACCTGATTATCCACATTCTTGCAGAGGATGTAATCAAGGCCCAGGGAGATGCCACAACTTACATAAGGTCACCACAGCAGACTTTTTTTTTTTTTTTTTGAGACAGGGTCTCACTCTGTCACCAGGCTGGAGTGCAGTGGCATGATCATGGTTCACTGCAGCCTTAACCTCCTGGGCTCAAGCGATCCCCCTGCCTCAGCCTTCTAAGTAGATGAGACCACAGGTGTGCATATCCATGCTGGCTAGTTTTTTTTTTGTTTTTTTGTTTTTTGTTTTTTTTTTTTAATAGAGATGAGGGTCTCACTATGCTGCCCAGGCTGGTCTCAAACTCCTGGGCTGAAGCAATCCTCCTGCCTTGGCCTCCCAAAGGGCTGGGAATGTAGGCATTAGCCACCATACCCAACCAACCACAGCAGATTTTGATCACCTAAATTATGCATCCCTCCTCTTTTCTTGGGGGTGGGGAAAGGACAGAGTCTCACTCTGTCGCCCAGGCTGGAGTGCAGTGGCATGATCTTGGCTGAATGCAGCCTCCACCTCCTGGATTCAAGTGATCCTCCTGCCTCAGTCTCTCTAGTACCTGGAATTACAGGCACCTGCCACCACACCTGGCTAATTTTTGTATTTTTAGTAGAGATGCAGTTTTACCATGTTGGCCAGGCTGGTCATGAACTGTACCTCCTCTTATCTTCACTATTTATTGAGTGCTTACACTGTGCCAACCACTAAGCACTTTATGTATATTGTAGCACTTTTTTTCCTTACAAAAACCACACGAAGTGGGCACTGTTATCATCTCATTTTAGAGTTGGGCAAACTGATGACCAAGAAGGATTTGTGCCTGGCCACCTAGAGTTGAGCAGTAATCCCGGGTCTGTCCAACTCTTTACTTTTCTGCTCTTCACTTGATGGGATGTCACAGGCACATGAGGCTTAGGTTCTAAAATCAGCACATGGAGCAACATTCACACACGATGGAAAGTATCCTTCAAAATCTCATAAGTCTCCTTTAAAGTGCATATCATTTTATTTAGTAATAGATATGTAAAAATGCGTAATATATTTCAGGGCTGTATCATGTTGAAAAAATGGTTTTCAACACAAGAATCACACTGTGGCATAGCCTGGCTGAATGCTCACAAATTCCATTTGTTTTCTTCTGGGACTCACAGAAAGATTTCCCTTCCTTTTGCAGTTAAACTGTGGCTGGATGACTGGGCTCTGGCCAATGGAATATGGATAGGAATGACCAAAGTCACTTCTAGACTTGTCCTTAACTACTTCTGTGATCCTATGGCAAATTATGACCCACTGCCTGTTTTTGTAGATAAAGTTTTTCTTGGAACGTTGTCACACTCATTGATTTACATACGGCCTATGGCAGAGTGAGTAGTTGTGACAGTGATGGCATGAATTACCAAGCCTAAATTATTTGCTACAAGATTGTCAACCCCTCCTCCAGTCCTCTTGTGGTGGATGCTTTGATGGTCACCTGGGTCTCCCTTTAGTGATGAAAAAGTTATTTCCTCATTTGCAGGGAGTGCTGCTGGAAGATGGTCCTCTTCCGCATCCAGTGACTTATCAACATAAAGGTTTAACGGCATCATCACCTTGCTCTAACTCAGGACAACTATGAAAGGCCACCTTGCTCCATAGTTCCCAGAGAGCTAGCAGAAACCATTTTGGGGGATTGCATGGCAACTCAACCTTTCCCTCTACCCAGTTTTGCATCCTTATCTCCCTTCCACAGGCTTTAATCCCCAACTAACTCCCTAATGAATGTCCTGCACTCTGACTGCCATCTCAGAGTCTGCTTCTGGGGAATCTGACCAGCGGCAGCTCTCATTCCCTTCCAGGGTGTTCGGTAGGGCAGTGTCACAGATGGAAGATCTTGGGTCCTCTGATTACTGCTCAGAGCACAGCCACCAAGAAGAGCCTCTGGATTCACTTCACAATGTAAGAGTGGGCAGACTATCCGCTTTTATTGTGTTATGCCACTTAGATTTTGGCATTGTTTGTTCCAACAGCTAGTTCTACTTATTTTGATAAACACAGTCATGTGGGGGATAACAATGCCTGGGTCAACAACAAACTGCATGTGTGATGATGGTCCCATGAGATTATAATACTGTATTTTTGCAGTACCTTTTCTGTTTAACTATGTTTAGATACACAAATACTTCCCATTGTGTACAATTGCCTACAACATGTGGTACAGTCACATGCTACACAGATTTGCAGCCTGGGAGCAATAGGCTAGACCATACAGCCTAGGTATGTAGTAGGCTCTACCGTCTAGGTTTGTGTAAGTGCACTCTGTGATATATGCACGGTGATCAATGTGCCAAATACCACATTTCTCAGAATGTATCCCCATCGTTAAACAACACGATGGTATACTCAGCCAGGCAAGCTGCTAATGCAGTGAGAGGCCTGCAGGAACCGAGACTTACCATGGGAACCACAGATTCACACACACCATCTCATACTCTAGCATCTGCCCTGTGAGTGGAATGGAAGGTCAGGTCACTCAGGCCATGACCATTATATTGTTCTTTTTCAGTCTATTTTTTTCTCTCTCTCTCAGCACATGGAGCAGAATTCTCTTGTCAAATGTAGGCATGATGTGATTGCACCTCTATCCCTCTTTGGGCGCTGACCATCAAAGCATCTTTGAACAACTTGCATTCAGCTAATAGGTAAAGAATGTAGTGTGTGGACGGCTGAGAGGAGGATAAGTGGGGCATCAAATCAAGCCCAGATGTCAGTCTCCCTAACCCCAGCTGTTGGTTGGGACAGAACTCAGAGGAAGAGCTCCCAGTGGGGGTTCCCAGGAGCTGAACAACCCCACTGCTGGCTGCCTGCTGGGCATGGCTGCACTTGTGTCAGCCCCAGTGTAAGAGCATCTGCAGAGGCAGCTGAAGCCCAGCAAGGTCTTTTGTCCCCCCTCCCCTGAAGTCATCCTAGGACACAGGTGTGCATCCCTCACGGACGACCGACTGAAGATGAATCAGCTTCCCTGAAAGACGTGCCCCACAGCAGTGTGTCAGCTGAAACTCATCTGAAGGAGCCTGGTTCCCTCCCTGACCACAGCTAATGAAAATGTGTGGCTCGCCTGGAGAAGAATCTGTGTTATTCTTTAAAGGAACAATGCTAACCACAGATGTACAGCATCTGGCATGTGGTAGATGTTTCCCTGAGTGAGAGGAACAGCAACTGGACCAGCCAGTTCATGAGATACCTTTGGGTCTAGGCATGTATTTTCCTACTTTCAGCTCTGGATTTTACTTCTCAAAAGTTCAGGGGAAGTCCAAATGCCTCTTCCTATCACATATTTTCATAATATGCTCCCTGGCCTCTTATCTTCTATGACTCTCAATGTAAATGCTTGAGAAAAAGACCCATATCCCTGTCCCTTTCTCTGTCTGTTCCGCCATTTCTCTTTTTTATGAGTCAATCTGTTAGGACTCTTTCCACTGCAAATGAAAGAAACCCAATTTGGACTGGCTTTAAGCAAAAAGCAAAACCCCAAAAAGAAATCCCCAAATTACAGTTATTGAGTAATGTAACTTAAAATCCAGGACCATTTGACATCAAAGTCAGGTATCGCTGGATTCAAATGATTTTCCTAGGACCTGGTTTTGTCTGTTTCTCCATGTCTAGACAAGGTTTCCTTCTTTATTGGCTTCAGTTTCAGGCAGGCACTGGATGATCTGTCCCTGGCTGCTTCAGGCTACCAGGTTAGCAACTTGATAGAAAGAGATTGCTTCTTCTGCAATAGTCCTGGAGATGGGACTGATTAGGCCATCTTGGGACACAAACATGTTCATCCGTGAGCTAATCACAGTAGTCAAGGGGATGAGATTCCCAAGATTTTCCACGCCTGGGTCTCCTGCTCACCCTTAGGGCCAGGCAATGGGATCTTTCCCCAAAGGACTTCGGGATCCTATTATGAGAATGAGGATGAATGGATGTGGGACAAGAAGAGTCAACAGATATAATTCATAGCCTGCTTCTCAAGGTCAAGTTTATTCTTAGGCCTTTCTATAACTCCGACCTTCCCATGGAGGTTTTCCTGGTGACCACAGTCCATGTCCCCCTCTTTGTTCACTGTAGCACTTCATATTGAATGTAGGCTTGTACATCCCTCCTCTGCCTTGCTGGTTGTGTCTGGAGGGCCTTCCTGGGCAGTACAGGACATGGAGTGGGTTGTGGGTAGAATGTGAAAGGCAAAAGTCACCTTGTATTTCCTTTCTTCTTTTGAAACACAGTGAAATAAAATGGAAACAAGAAAGCTTTGAATTGGGAAAAAAAAAATCAACAGTTAACAGGCAGTTTAGGGTAGGGAAGAAATGAGCCTTGGTGGCAAGGACTGGTGGGCGATACCGCATGTGTATGACTGCTTCTCCACCTCAAGCTCCCCAGTAGCTGCCTCTACCTTCAGGTAGAATGCCAAGGTTTGCATACTTTGGGGCCAACTGGGTGTTTATTTGGTCTGTGGAAATGACTGAGCATTTGGTGGCCGGTGCTTTCTGCCTTATATTTCTCTCACACGACGCTGTGTGGCTGGCACTTTGCTGAGTGCCTAATAATTACTCAACAAGTTTTTGTTGAGGGAAATCATGTTGTGCCTGCCAGCGCTCAAGCTGGCAGTCAAGAGGTCTGGGTTGTAATCAAGCCTCTTGACCTTGACCAGGCTTAGTAGCTGTGCAGAAAAGCACTGAGCAGAATAACAGCTATTTTTATCTAGTGTTTCTAGATCACAGTACTTACATTCCGGTTCACTTGCTGTGACCCTGTGACATAACCTAAATGCTGCAGGGTAAGGCTCTCAAGGTCAAATCTAAAGAAAAATCTGGTATAATCAAAATGTCCCTGGGACCTCCTATAAATCATCCACGAAGTTGAATTTAAAAAGTTTTGGGATTACAGCCAAATGCAGTAATCCTTGTAAATTCTGTGGGACGGATATAGTAACACATTGCATATTATTTAGTGAGAGCATATATTCTGCAGTGCAATATTAAAGTATACCTTTATGGGTTCAGTCCAAGATTCTTACAAACAGGAAGTTAGAGAAGTGCAACTCCACATTTCTGGCTTTGGTATTACTCTGGGGCACAGATGCGTGGAGTGAATTATCAAGCAACATCTTCTGTACTCATTAATTCATTATTTTAAATTGTTATTTTTCTTTCTGTCTCTTTGCTTTTTACTGAATGCAAATGAGTGGATTTATGTAAATTAACTGTGCAATGAATTTCCCTAGTCTTATTCAATTAAAAATGTTGATTATAGATTTGGAAGGTGCCAGGCACTGGGCTGGGTGCGGGGACTTCAGCAATGAATAGAACGGGCGTGGCTTCTGGCCTAATGAAACTTAATAGTCTTTTCAAATTGTTTTACAAATGAAGAAACTGAAGTTCGGTAGAGGTGACTGCCAAATATTACACAGCCATTGAAGAGCAGGGCTGGAATTTGAATCCAGATCTTCTGACATTAACTCTGAACTTTTCCCAACTACTCTTTGCTGGCTTCCATGGTAAGTCAAGTCACTTCCAAAGTCAAGGCCAGAGGCCTGGAGTTCATTACTAAAGAAAAAGGCTGCTGGGACTGGCCATTTGCCTTGGCACTGGGATTTGGAATTGCGTTCATATTTGCTGTTGAATGATTCTCTTCAGTAATAGGATAGGTTGGAATGGAATGGTAACGAGAGCCCTATTTGCTCCAGAGGGCCCACTCCCTGTCCTGCCCACCAGCCATAGTGGTTGACCACCCTCTTTAAGCCCCCTATCGATTACAAAGAGTCAATTTCTTTCTGATGCAAGTGACTGAGCCCAGGGCAGAGCCATGGCCCCTCAAATTACTGCCTTCCAGACTAAATATGTCAGGCAGCCTTCCCGAGGGTCCTTGTCAAGGACAAAGAGACTGGTTCCGGGCTTGCATCTCCCTGGTTTGGTATTTGATGTGTGTACATTCCTTCCTCATGTGTACCCGCAAATGACCCAAGAACCAGGGTGCCCCCCTCTCCAAAGAGCCCCAGCTCACTGTGAGCCTCTCAGGCCCCATCCTTGGAGGAGGAGGCTGCCAGCAAGACCCATCCAGAGCTTGTGGTTTGCCCTGGCCCTCAATGTGCTGACCCAGCCCACCACAGGGTGGTGGCGCCAGGCCTGGGCTCCTCCTCAACTGGGCAGAACCATCTGGATGAGTTAAAGAATCATCTTCATCTTGAAAACAGTGGCAACTCCCGTCCTGTGACCCCGAGCCAGGGCAGATCTTGCATCGTCTGCTCTGTTTCATTAAGGACAAGTTTTCAAGGAGCAGATACTTGAGTTAGAATTGATTCCTTTCTATTGCTCCTGTCGGAAAGACAGAAATAAAACATTTAACCTAAGGAAAGTTGGCTTCTCACACAGACTTGTGGATTTACCCTTTGGAGAAATGTCACTAATGGCATTTTAATCATGCTTTATGTGACTGGAGACCAATAATGAGAAGAACTTCTTATTTACCAAAGCAACTGCTAGCCCCTTAATGATGGGCTAAGTATCAGCTACTGGCAGGATATGTAGTGGGGAAGTGCTGTGTAATTACCAGGCAAATTCATCATTATTTCTGTCTTATAAACCAGAATATGTGTTAAATAATACTTTAGGGCCACTGAAGGTAATTATGGAGCCCCATCTCTGTAAGAACATGTAATTATCTTACGGTTGCCCTGTGTTTACTGAGCAAATCTATGCAATTATTATTTAAAGCCCAAATCCTGCCCTCAGAGCCACAAAAGTGCACCCGAGGGCAGGTCTGCCGCATGTGCACCCGGTCACGAAGGACTGGGGCCTCCACTTCCTAAATTTCAGCTCTGCCTTCATCCCTGGACTCAAAAAGCCACAACTGAGGCTTTATGAAGTGGGTTGTTTCTGTTTTTGCCTCTCCCTGCCCCAATCCATCCCAGCCCCTGCTCTGGCCTCCCAGTTTTGAGTACTTAATAGATCCATGGGTCCTCACCACTGGGCATGCTGAGACCTCAGCATCTGGTGACAGTGGGTTCAGCTCAACAGTTCAAGCCTTTTTCAAGGCTCACCTCGTGTCGGGAATGGGGCTGGGCTCTGAAGACAAGGAACTGAATAGGCCATGGCCCCTGCTTTAGAGCGCCCAGGTGGGAGGGGCAGACAGGTGTAAGGCATGGTAGGTTTGGCATGGCAGAGACTGCATAGGGTCAAAGTCAAGAGCATGGCCTCTGGAGCCATATTGCCTGGGCTTCAGATTCACATCTGCAAAATGGAGTTATCAAAGGGCTTTCATCACAGACCATTGTGTATTATATTCGGCCAGTGCTTAAAATGATCAGTGCTTAGAACTCAGCTGATGCAAGTGGCTGAACCAGGGCAGTTAGAGCCATGGGCCCTTAAATTACTACCTTCAGGACTAAATATGTCAGGCAGCTTTCCTGAGGGCCCTTGTCAAAGACAAGGGGCTGATGATTCTGGGCTTGCCTCTCCCTAGTTCAGTATCTGATGTGTGTGGCACAGTCAGCTTATGTACTACACAGTTTGCTGTTATTATAATGTGGTAAACATGGGTAGAAATGCCCGTCCAAACTGTTCAGCACTCAAAGGCCACCATGAGATAAAACCTTCCCTGCTCCTACCCAAGAGAAGCCTTTTCTTTCTGCTCCGAGCTGACTGAGCACCTCATCCCAGAAGTCTCTTAGGCTGTTAGTCTTTTCTAGCAGGCACTGTGTTAACTGATGTTGATCTCTGACCTCCCTTATGGAGCTGTTTGAGTTCTGGGTCTGAGCTTTATTCCTTTTTATGTCCCTAACACCAAGCCTAGGGCCAGAGGCGCAGTAGGCACTCATGACATGTTTGTTGAATGAATAACAGTCACTCCATAAACACTCGTTAAAAAAAGGGATCCCTTCGAAGGCCTATTTGACCACGTGGCCAAGGCAATGAGCCAAGACCACAGATTTTACGTTGTTTTCACTGATGTGGGTACATGTGGGGGGAATTGGGTTTTGAAAGGCTTGCAGAAGAGATTTCTTTACCGCTCAGATGGGTGAACAAAAAGATAAGTAATTAAAAACAAAGAAAGGCCCTAAGCGGTAGGCTTCTTTCTGCTCACTTGGTATTGATGGGTTGACATTTGACCATGCGGCTGGGTCTCTGAGCAGGACCCCAGATTCTTTTTTCCAGCAGCCCCAGGCCTGAGCTGGCCCTGGTGAGCTGTGGAGCTGAAAGCAGTGTTGTTAACGGCTTTTGTACAGGAGGTCTTCCAGCTGGTCCCGGGTCATCACGCTTCACTGTTTGTATGTGTGTTCTTAAGCTGGGGCCCTTAGTATTAGCAAAAGATTAGATTTTTCTTTCTTCATCACCAACTGTTCTTCTCCCACCCGCTTCCCCCACGTCCTCCATCCTTTTCATTCCTGCAGTCTCAGAATCTCTCTTGGTGAATGTTAATGAGGCTGAACACAGGCTGGGAGGTCAATGCCCTATGCCTCTTCTGGAAGGCGTCCTCTCTCTGGTAGATTCTCAAATTTGATAATAGAAACAATAACTAAATAGATACATTTACCATTTGAAATAACTTTCCCACACCTTATATCTTTTAGTCTGACCAAGAAGACTATGTGGCAGGCATTTCTATTTGTCCCATTTTATAGTTAAGAAATGTAAGGCTCAGGGTGGTAAGTAATCTGTACATTACACAACCAGGGGATGCTAGAAGAGCATTTTCTACCTTCTAACTCTATGTTCTTTCTACTACACCACACTGCCTGTGATGCTCTGAAAGACACAGAAAAGCCTACCTATTAGCTATTAGGCTAAGGACATTTTAAATGAAATGTAGTTCCAGTTGTAAGCACACATTGTCATGGCATTTTAGAACTTTCTGACTGATAGCATCTGTTCATTTCTTGGGTTTGACAGTAGGCTACATGAGGGTGAGCTGGAGGTCAGTTAGAAGCACATTAACACAAAAGCTAAATGTCCACAAAGTGATTCACCCAACTCCAGTCCATTCCATTCAACCAAAGAACATTCCGAGGCTAGTATGTGCTCAGCTGGATTGCTCCAGGCTGAGGAGAGGAGCCTCAAAAAATATGATTCTCATGCTCGTAAAAGAGCTTTCAGTCTTGTTGGAGAAGCAAGATGAACAATACCTGACAGAAAGAATCATATCCAATGAGTGCTTCAGAAAATATTGCCAAGGAACTGAGAAAGAAATGAGGATGGAAGTAGGCATAGAAGGAGGGTCAATATTGGCATAAGGGATAAAGTTGTGTCTTGATCAACTAGTAAGAAACTCAAACTTACAGAGCCCTGTGTTTATGTAAACTGTGATGTGGATAATAATGACAACCATATGTAAATAAAAATGAACATTTATTAAGTGCTTACTCTATGTCAGGACCTAAGAGTTTTGCGTATATAAGAGTTTTGCGATTATAACTCATAATCGGCATGCTGGCCCTATCTTGTAGATACTTTTTTTATTCCTTTAATGAATGATGAAATAAAGGCTCAGAGAAGTTAAATTGAATACCCAGCTAGTATGCATTGGAACACAGGGGATTTGGCTCCAGAGCTCAATTTCTTAAACACTGTCTGTCTGATAGTTTGGAATAAGCGTGAGTGGTTCACATGAAGTAAAGTCTACTGTATGCTAGACTCATTCATTTTACATTGCTCATTCATGTGCTGTTGCTTTAAATGTGTGTTGCCCAGAGATAACGGGGGGCCTCATGATCTTTGATGTATTTACATGGCATCAAAATCAATGAAGCACAGCTTAACAACCAACAATTCTTTTCTTTCCTTTTTTTTTTTTTTTTTTTTTTTTTGAGATGGAGTCTTGCTCTGTGGCCCGGGCTGGAATGCAATGGTGTGATCTCGGCTCACTGCAACCTCCACCTCCCGGGTTCAAGCAATTCTCCTGCCTTAGCCTCCTGAGTAGCTGGGATTACAGGGGCCCACCACGCCCGGCTAATGTTTGTAGTTTTAGTAGAGACTGGGTTTCGCCACGTTGGTCAGGCTGGTCTCAAACTCCTGACCTCAGGTGATCCACCCACCTCGGCCTCCCAAAGTGCTGGGATTACAGACCTGAGTCACCACACCCAGCCAACAACCAATATTTCTTAAAAGCTATTTCAATCCTCTACTTGCATCTCTTAAAGATATTACAGGAATTTCAGTTTGTAAATTTCAGTGAAATTTCCTGAAATCCTCTTTTACCATTTCCATCACTTTAGATGCCTCCTTAATTTTGCAGCTGTCTCCAAACCCTTTTTTTATTTACTTGTTCTCAGCTTTCTACCTTAACCTCTGCTAAAACCCAAGTCATGCAGCTCTTGGCTTTTCCCTCCTTCTTCCATCCTTTGGCATCTCTGCTTTCCTTTTCTTCCTAATAACTCCTTCTCTAACAGCAAATAAAAACATGTGTTTGCTCCTATTTCTTATTTTCTTACCCCGCTGATCATCCTGACCCACCTAATAATTTCCAGGAACTCAACTGAAAGACTGAAAATATCACTTAGAAAAGAAGGAGAAGATGACAAACGGCCATAGTTAGAATTTTCCTGATGAAGGAAGGGTTGTAGAATGAGGGGGAATGAGAGCATTTCATTGCATTTTCTTTGTCTCTTTTTCCATCACAAGTGTTTTGGCTCCAAAGCCTATTGCTAGGTTCTGGGGATAAGGAGACGAGTAAGAAATGGCCCCTGCCTTCAAATCAAAGCTCATTCAATGGGGGAAACCAACAAATAAAGAGACAAATGGCACACTGCGGCTGGGCGCAGTGACTCACTCCTATAATCCCAGCACTTTGGAAGGCCAAGGCAGGTGGATCACTTGAGGTCAGGAGTTTAAGACCAGCCCGGCCAACATGGTGAAACCCTGTCTCTACTAAAAATACAAAAATTAGCCAGGCATGGTGGTGTGCACCTGTAGTCCCAGCTACTTAGGAGGTTGAGATGGGAGAATTGCTTGAACCCGGGAGGTGGAGGTTGCAGTGAGCCCAGATTGTGCCACTGCACTCCAGCCTGGGTGACAGAGTGAGACTCCATTTCAAACAAAAAACAAAAACAAGAACACCACACTGTACTTCACACTAAAAGTAAATACAAGCGCCATAGGTGCACACAGGAGGGGCCAGGGAAGGCTTTGTGGAGAAAAAGATGCTGATTATTGAAGCTAATGGAGCAACACAATAAGACTAAAATTTGGATTCCCTTAGAAGGAAGCCTGGTATTTTTCTGGAGGAATGAGCAACAACATGGATTTTTTCACTTTTCCCAGGAGAGTATAAGTAGTGCTCAACACACATTTGTTAAATGAATGAAAGTGGCTTGGTGGTTAGGAGTTTGCCTAATGCCCCACAGCCCTGATCTCAAGTCCTCTACTGTTCAAAATAGAATCTAGAATCTACTTCTTCCTGGAAACTCTCCAAGATCACCGTATCTCACAGTGATCCTCTCTGAACCTAGTGGTGATGCCTACATTCTTAAGCCTCCTCTCCATTTTGTACTAGGTACATCTTGTTTTATACTATGACTTAATCTGAATGGGTTTGTTTCCACTTTTGCTCCTTGGGCTGTGAGCTCTTTAAGGAGAGGGGTCATGGCTGGTCCATCTCTGCCTCACCCCATTTGGGTGTGTGGTGGGTGCTCTATCAGAACTCTCCAAGTAAGAAAGGACTGCAGATACCATCTAGTCCAACTTCTTCATTTGCAGATGAGGAGACGGAAGCCCAGAGAGTGGGTGACCCTGAATGACATCTCTAACCCTTTGTGACCAGTCAGGGGCTGAGCTGAGACCAGAGCCAACTGGCCAAAACTCTTTTTACTATAGTGGTCTCGTGGCTGACTCCAGTGGGAGAGACAGGCTGACTTTCACGTAGAATTTACCAAAGGGTGGTAAAGGCTGTAGCTGGTTACCCCAATTACTCAGTTCCCTATTTCAGTTCTAGAAAGTGGATGGAGCCTGGAGTCATTAAGTCTTCATCTCAGGGCGAATGAAGACCTTTAGGGGCAAAAACAAGAATTAGAATCTAGTCTGTCTATACCAATGTAGCTCCAGATCCTGGAAGAATGCCTTATGATTGTTCTCAACTATGATGTGTTGAATGTTAATATAGCATTCCTACAATACCTCTATGTGCATTTCACTTTTGCTTCACAATAATCCTCTTTTTCTCTTTTAACAGATGAGAAAACTGAGACTTAGAAAGCAAAGACAACTTGCACAGGTCTCACAGCTATAAAATGGCAGAGCTAGGATTCATACTCAAGTTGGTCTGAGTCCAAAGTCCAGGCTCTTTCCTCTAACTCCCAGTCTTGTGCACCTGTGAGAATCATTAGCATGGCACACTGAGGTTTGTCTGCTTACGTGTGTGCCACTCCACAACCCCACACTTGGCATTATCATTATGAGCTGGGTCAGTTATGTGTGGTGTGGTCTACAGAATTATTCTGAGAAGGCGTGAACTAAAGAGCAGAGTTATGAGTGGAGGATGGCGATAGGAAGGGGATGGACTCTGGTTTTACCTTGGCTTTCCATAAATTGTGTTCTCCTCTACTTTGGTTGGGTCTACTATTGATTGTTAACTTCTCTTGTCCTTCGAGAATTGGCCAAAGCTCACCTTCTGGCAGAACGTCTCTTACCCCCCACCCCAGGTTGCTATGCATCTTCAACCTGAGCTCCTGTAGTAGTTTTGCTCACAGCTCTTTTGGCCTTGGGCTCTTGGTGTTGTGATCAGTGACTTTCTTGTTTGCTCCCCCTGCTACCTGAAGAGCTTCTTGTAGGTAGATATTGTCATGTTTATCTGTCCATCTCTAGTGCCTGGATGGTATCTGGCATGAAAAAGTGGATGCTTAATAAGTGGTTGAATGAATGAATGAATCCAGCTGTAAAGCATCCTCCTCTTTTTGTTCTTCACACCCCCACCAATTTTTCCCCCATGGCTGTAAATGGCAGAGATGTGGGAGGGGACCAAGAGTCAGGGTGGGTATGTGCATGTGTATGTGAAGATGTGCGTATGTGTGACTATCCATGTGTGCACCTTAGATAAATCTGTCCTTATAAAGGTAGCTCAAGACACCATGAAGTATCAACTGAACTCTCAGCCCAACCTGATTGATTTACCTTCTGAATATTTATTGTCCATACCACCTGTCAGCACACAGCATGTCCTAGTTTCTATTTTTATTTTTATTTGCTTATTTTTATTTTTTATTTTTTGAGATGGAGTCTCTCTTTGTTGCCTAAGCTGGAGTACAGCGGCATGATCTCAGCTCACTGCAGCCTCCACCTCCCAAGTTCAAGCGATTCTCCTGCCTCAGTCTCCCAAGTAGCTAGGACTAAGGCCTGTACCACCACATCCAGCTAATTTTTTGTATTTTTAGTAGAGATGGGAGATTCACCATATGGTCAGGCTGGTCTTCAACTCCTGACCTCAGATGATCCACCCACCTTGGCCTCCCAAAGTGCTCGGATTAGAAGCATGAGCCATTGTGCCTGGCCACTTCTATTTTTTTTTTTTTTTAAATTTATCGTACCTCATTTTGGAGAGGAGATGGTACAATTGTGCTTACAAAGAAAGATTTGAAATAAAGTGCCCAATGCAGATTGCCAGGCTCCTGATGCATCTTGCTCATCCTTAATCTTTCCTGATCCTCCTCAATGTACTTGTTGGAACAAGTTTAAGGTTTGTGTTGAGCTTTGATTTCAGCTCTGAGTTCGGATTGCTGTAGCTCTCCCACATAGCATGGACTCCCCATGAGAAACACAAATATTCATTGTGCCAGAAAACCACAGATTTTTTTTCTTGCTTCACACCAGGTAGGGTTAATCCTGGTTCAGCCAATACATCTTGCTTAACAGCAATTCTAGGGAAGGATGAGGCAGTGGCACTGGAAAGCAAAGTTGGTAGTCTTCTTTGTTAGAACTTACCATTCTGTAACAAAATGACTTGTTTGCAAGTGTGGCTTTCCCTGTAAACTGCGAACTCCTCAGGCCCAGGGAGTACTTTTTCGTTTTGTACCTCTAATGTCTAGCATAGTGCAGGTGTTAGAGAGGTAGCTTTGGATGCTGTGACTTGATGTAGAGATAAGCAGGAATGGTGGTACCAATAATAGAAGTGATAATCACCAATATCATCATCATTATAAAATAAGGACAGCTTATTGATCTCTTATCTAGGGCCCAGCATGATTTTAAGCACTCTGGACTTATTGACCCTTGCATATTAGTTTACTATGGCTGCTATAATAAATCACTACCACTTCGTAGCTTAAAACAACACAAATGAATCTTATAGTTCTATAGGTCAGAAGTCCAACATGGGTCTTACTAAAATCAAGGTGTAAGGCTGTGGGCTGTGTTCTTTTCTAAGCTCTAGAGGAGAATACATTTCTTTGGCTTTCTAGCTTGTAGAGGCTGCCCATGTTCCTTGGCTCATGGGCCCCTTCCTCCCATCTTTGAAGCTAACAACGTTGTGTCACTCTGACCTTTCTTCCCTAGTTATAGTTCCCTCTGACCATACTCTCCTACTTACCTCTTCCACTTTTAAGAACACTTGTAAATCCACTGGGCCCACTGGATAATCCAGGATAATCTTCCAACTTTAAGGTCGATTGATGAGCAAACTTAATTCCTGAATTAAGGAAAAATTGAATTTTTTTGCCATATAGTGTAACATAGTCATGGGTTCCAAGCATTACATGGACTTTCTTGGATGGCTATTCTTTTGCCTACCACACCTTGAAAGTGGGGATTGTTATTATTCCCATTTTATCAATGAGGAAGCTGAGGCACATAGAGATGAAGTAATTTGCCAAACAGCTAATTGGTGGTAAAATTGTAAAATGGAATTTGAACACAAATGGTCTCAGACCACAATACAATACTGAGTCTTGGTAGCAGTAGAACAATTTTTACATAGTGCTTACTGTGTGTCAAGTCCTATGCTAAACCTTTGTCTTTACCTAAAAGTGAGAAACCTGAATGAAGACCCAAATAACGTGACCATCATCAATTGAGCATCTACTATGTGCCAGCCTCTGTGGTGGGTGCAATACCTGTGTTATTTTGTTATACTTCATCTTCTTAGAGTATGGAGTGGGTACTATCATTATCTCCGTTTACCAGTGTAAAAACTGAGGCTCAGAGAGATTGAGAGTTCTTTGTTGTGAGATTTTTTTCATTGTCCAGGTTACTGAGACCCCAACTTAGGGTGACGGTTGTGAGTAGGAAAAGGGGATAGGAAAGAAATACTTTAGAGATAAAATCAACAGGACTCAGTGATTCTAGGATGCAGACTCATACCAGTGTACCAACCTGACATCTTCTCTTGGCCATTTCCCAGGCCTCTCAAACCTAACACACTCAAACTCAAACTCTTAATCTTTTCCCTTCACTTTGTCCCCTCACCCACAAGCCTCTACTATCTCAGTAACTGGTGCTGTCATGTCCCAGTGGCTTAAGCCTGGTTTTCATTTCAGACAGCTTCCTGTTTCCATTATTCTCCTATATTTTAAATAGTTAATATTAGCCTATTTTCAAATCCTATCGACTCTCACTCTAAAATACATCTTAGCATTTTCCTACATCTCCATAACTTCACTGCTGTTACCTCAGCCCAAGACCCCATCTTCCCCCACCTGGATGATGGCCATGAACTCCGACTAGCCCCCTCACTTTCACACTTGCCCCATTCAATTCCTCCACAACATAGCCAGAGTCGTCTTCTTGCAGTGCAAGTCTGATCCTGCAGTTCACCTTCTGAACATCCTCCAAGGGCTCCTTGTTGCCCAGAACTCTTTACCATGCTGCAAGCCCTGGCAGGTCTGCCCACCTTCCTCACACCTTTCTCCTTCTTACATTCCTTGAACTAAAAACTTGAACAGCCCTGGCAGCAAAGCAGGCATGAGGGCACTTGTCAGCATAGAAGCCAAATTTGTCTTGCACTTGCATTACCGACTTGTTGTTGGCGCACAGAATCAGGCCCACCAAGAGAGGGGCATCGCTATTGAATGTAACTCAATGTAAGCAGACGGCTGACATGAATGGAGGAATTCTTATCATCAACACGACCACCATCACCATATTCATCATCCTCATCATCGCCGTCACCATCCTGCCCATCGTCACCACCACCATCACCATCATGTTTGTATGCTGCTACTCTGCCTGGTGCTCTGCTAAGCACTCCTCACGCTTTTTCTCACTTAATTATCCCAACAGTTCTATGAGATAATATTCTTGTTATTTCTGTTTCACAGATGAGAAAACTGAGGCATAGAAAGAGTAAGTGACTTGCTTTAGATTGTGCAGCTACTGGCAGAAACCAGACTTGAATCTAGCTTTCTTGGATTCCAAGCTCATGAGAGAGCAGTCATATAGTAAAAGATAGGGGGGTCAGGGAGGACCACATCACTGAACTGATCTTTGAACCAGGACTTGAATACTGCATTGAAGTTTTTCAGTGACTGGGCTAGGGGAGGTGGTGAATGAGGGAGACATTTCCCTAGAGGGAGTAGTATAAGCAAAGCAATAGAGGCATAAAACTCATGGGGTGTTTAGGCAAGAGTGATGCAGAAGGGGCGAGTTGGATGAAGGAGGAAACGAGCAAGTGATGAAAAATAAACTGAAATGATAAGTTAGAACAATGTATTATTTTAATTTTTAAATTTAAATAAAGAAAAAACTTTGCAGGGGGGCGTACATTTCTGTAAGTTTTGACAAATTAAGTCCTGTAACCACCATCACATTTAGGATACAGAAGAATTCTAGCACCTCCTTAAATTCCTTCCTGCTGCCCCACTATGGGCAAACCTCTTGACCTCATTCCCTGACCTGTAGTCCCTGAACCACTGATGCACTGTCCAACCCTATAGTTTTCCCTTTTAAAGTGTCATATAAATGGAATCAGACAACTTTTTGAGTCTAGCTTTCTTCACTTAGCATAATGCATTTGAGATTCATCTATGTTGTGTGTTATCAATAGTTCATTCCCTTTAATTGCTGAGTTGTAACCCAGCATACAGATTTATTTGTTTATCCATCCACCAGTTAAAAGACAGCTGACTTGTTTCTAGTTTCTAGTAATTTGAATAAAATTAGTATAAACACTACTGTAAACATTTACATACAGGTTTTGGTGTAGATACATATTGGGGGGGGGGGGGTGGGACGGTAAATGCCTAGGAGTGGGATTGTGTCATATGGTAAGTGCAAGCCAAACTGTTTTTGCAAATATAAATATAAATATAAATATATTCCAATATAAAGTGGTTGCACCATTTTATATTCCAACCAGCAGTTTATGAGAGTTGCAGTTGCTCTGCATTATTGTCAGTACTTGGAATTGTCAGACTGTCTTTAAAAAAAAATACTAGCCACTTTAATAGGCATGTATTGGTATTTCACTGTGGTTTTAATTGGCATTTCTCTAATAACTAATGATGCTGAGCATCTTTTTGTGTGCTTATTTGTTTTATATATATATGTATATCTTCTCTGATGAAGTGTCGGCTTAAATATTTTGCCTATTTTTTACTGAGTTGTTTGTTTTCTTACTGTTGAATTTTGAGAGTTAATATATTCTGCATCCCAGTCCATTATTAGAAGTATAGTTTCCAAATATTCTTCTCCCAGTCTTTAGTTTATCCTTTCATTCTTTTAATAGTGTAAAAGTTTTAATTTTGATTAAGTAAGTCCATTTTACCATGCTTTTGTGTCATTTCTAAGAGCTCTGCCTAACCTTAGGTCACAAAGATTTTCTTCTAAAGGTTTTATTATTTTACATTTTCCACTTGGGTATGTAACTCATTTTGAGTTAACTTTTGTATGAAGTGTGATATATATATATATATGTGTATATATATGTGTGTGTGTGTGTGTGTGTGTGTGTGTATGTGCGTGCGCATATATATGTATGTATATATAGAGAGATATATACACACACACATATATATACACATATATATACACACACACACATATATATATATAAGTCCACTTTCTTTTGCACATGAACATCCAATTTTTCCAGCACCATTTCTCGAAAGAACTATCCTTTCTCTATTAAATAGCCTTTGCACCTTTGCCAGAAATCAATTGACCATATTTGGGTGGGTCTATTTCTGGATTCTTCATTCTGTTCTATTGATTTATGTATCAAACTTTTTGCCAATACCACTTTTTGCCAATCAAGATCACAATGTCTTGATTACTGTAGCTGTATAGGAAGTCTTGAAATCAGGTACTGTGGATTCCCCTATTTTGTTCTTCTTATTTGAAATTATTTTGTCTATTCTAGCTTCTTTGCCTTTCTACAGAGATTTTTAGAATTGGCTTTTTGTCATCTCAAAAAAGCCTGCCAGGATTTTAATCTGTAGTATGTTGAATCAATTTGAGGAGAATGACATATTAATAAGATCAAGTGTTCTAATCCATGAACGCAGCATACCTCTCCATTTACTGAGGGCTCTTTTTCTCTCTTCAGTGTATTTTAGTTATTAGCATATAGGTCTTGCAATATTTTGTTAGATTTATACCTAAGTATCTTACTGTTTTTGGTGTTATTATATAGGGTTCTGTTTATTTAATTTCAATTCCTAGTTGTTTATTACCAGTATTCAGAAATAAGATTGATTTTTTTTTTAAGTATTAACTTTGTACACTTCAGATTTGTTAAGCTCACTCCTTATTTTCAGTAGCACTTTTGCAGATTCCTTTGGGTTTCCTATGTGAATAATCATATACTTTGAGATGCAAGAGTTTGATTTCCGCTATATGCCTCATAGTTTTTTCTTTGTTTTATTTCACTGGTTAGGACTTCCAGTAGGAGCAAAGGGAATGGTTAGAGCAGACATTTTCATCCTTGTTTTGCTCCCAATCTGACAGGCTAAGAATTCAGTCTTTCACCATTGAATATAATGTTAGCTGTTGTTTTTTCTATAGATGCCCTTTATTAGGTTAAGGAAGTTCTCTTCTATTTTTAGTTTACTGAGAGTTTTGATCATGATGTTAAATGTTTCAAATGCTTTATTTGAATGTATTGAGATAATCACATGATTTTTTTTCTTTAATCTGTTAATATGGCAAATAACATTGATTTTTTATTGTTGAGCCAGCCTTGCATTTTCAGGACAAAATCCGCTTGATTGTACTATCCTTTTTCTATACTGCTGTATTCAATTTTTTAGTATTTGTGGAGGATTTTTGCATTTATAAGGGATATTGGTAGCTAGACTTTTAGATGTTTATGAGAATAAAGTTAAAAGCAGCAAGTTAGAAGATTAAGCTATTTGAATGGAATTATAATAGCAATAAAAATAATGTTCAACATTTATTAATTGTTTCCTATATGTCAGGCACTATTCTAAGCCTTTACATGTATTCATTTATCTTATTATCATAATAATGCTATGAGGTAAGTACTATTATTATCCCCATTTTACAAAAATAGAAGTGGAGTCAGACAACTTCAGAGTCTGTGCCAAATATTTCTTATTTATATAAATGGTATGACCCACTTCTTTTCAGCACACAAGTGTAATCAAATCTCCCGCATTCGTCCGTTGAATAATTGTTCATATCCCCATTAGTAGAAGTTCTATATCGTTTTCTTGAAGATTCCTCCTTCTTTGCCCTCATCCAAATGATCTGAGGTCCCTGGAGGGTTTATAAGTTCAAAGTGTTTTTCGCCTTGCTTCTAAATCCTGAGAGAGGAATAAACTAGAAAGTTGAATCTGGTTCCTAGGACTGCTGTTTCTGTGGCTTCCCAGTGAGATCTCTATGGAATATTGGTCCCACATAACCTAGAGAAGAATGTCCTATGCCTCTGGGATGAGGGTGCCGGCCTTGGGGGTGTCTCTGTGGGGGATTGCTTGGGCTCAGATATCTTTCTGAAGGCCATCATTTGGATAGGATGGCCAGGTCTAGAGGGATTACTGGCCTCAGCCACATGTTATACAGGGCCAGGTCATTTTCTTTGACTTCTTAGGCCAGAGACCTCGTCATCAATAACAAAATCTTTAGATTTTGCATTAAAATATTTCTTGTTTCCTTTGAAAAAAAAGTGAAGATGTGGTCCACTTATGCCTACATTCTTCTGCAAAAACAGTCAGCAGAAGCTGAGCGAGTGTTCAGTGGGCAGGGTCTCTGGTACATCCCACTTCCTGCCACTTACAGTGTTCTTATGACTGTTTAGTCCCTACATGCATTTGTGCTTTCAATTTGTGCCATAGGCCTTTACACTGGGCTTGGATTCTGTGTATATTTGTTAAAGTCATATTTATCGAGTGCCGAATGCATATCAGGTACTGCCCACTGTGAATGCAGAAGTGAGCAAAATAGATAAAAATCCTGACATCCAGGACCTTACATTTTGTATGGGGGACATAGCCAACAAGCTAAATAAGTACATTATGTAATTATTTATGCAACAGTATAATTCTAAATACAATTTAATAAAGTGCTGGGTAGAAAAATAAAAGCAGGGATGGTAGACTGGAAATGTCAGGCAAGGCAGGATTGAAAGTGTCACAGGTTGTTAGTGATGGCCTCAGGAAGAGGATGACGTTCGAGCAAAGAACTAATCCATTTGCATATTGGAGAAAAGAACATGCCAAGCAGAGGAAACAGACAAAGGTCCTGAGCCTGGAGCATGTTTGCCAGTTTGAGGGTTAGCAAGGAGACAGTGTGGTTCCAGCAAAGTGGGCAAAGAAGAGTAGGAATAGGAGAGAAGGTGAAACAGTTGGTGGGATCCAGTTTATAGCAGACCTCTTTGGATTTTGGAGACAACATATTCTTCGTTTGAGTGTGTTATTCCAGCCCATTTACTGAGCAACCTGCAAAGTTGCTAGTTTTGAGTGGGACCCAGAACAAGAGAAGGCTCTGCAACAGGTCCAGGCCACTTGGCAGGCTGCTGTGCTGCTTGGGCCATACAATCCAATAGATCCATTGGTCCTTGAAGTGTCAGTGGCAGATAGGGATGCTGGTTGGAGCCTTTGGAAGGCCTTTGTTAGTGAATTGCAACACAGGCCTTTACAGTTTTAGAGCAAGGCACTGTTATTACCCACAGATAACTGTTCTTCTTTTGAGAAGCAGCTCTTGGCTTGCTATACAGTCTTAATAGAGACCAAATACTTAAATATGGGCCATCTGCATTTTTAACCACCTCAAGTTATCATGCAACCTGAGCTACCCATTATGAACTGGATATTATCTGAGCCACCTATCCACAAAGTTTGGTGTGCACAGCAGCATTCCATTATCAAATAGAATTGATATATATATGATTGGATATGAATAGGTCCTGAGGGCACAAATGAGTTACATGAAGAAGTGGCCCAAATACCCATGGTCCCCACTCCTGCTCCACTGCTTTTTCTCCACTAGTGTGTACTTATGGCCTTGTGGGATGTTCCCTACAGTTGCTGACAGAGGAAGAGAGGCTTGGGGGGTGTTTAAAGATGGTTCTTTATGATATGCAGGCATCATCTGAAAGGGGACAGCTGTCCTACTATAGCTCCTTTCTGGGACATCCCCAAAGGACACTGGTAAAGGGAAATCCTTCCAGTGGGCAGAGCCTCACGAAGTTCACCTGGCCATCCACTTTGCTTGGAAAGAGAAATGGCCAGATGTATCATTATATACTGATTCATGGGCTGTGGCCAATAATTTGGCTGAATGATCAGTGACTTTGAAGACATATGATAGAAAAATTGGTAAGAAGAAAATTTGGGGAAGAGGACAAACCCCTCTGAATGGACAAAAACTGTGAAGACATTTTGAAGACATTTGTGTTCAACATAAATGCTCACCAAAGGTTGACCTCAGCAGACGAGAGCTTTAATAATCAAGTGGATAGAATGACCCATTCTGTGATAGTAGTTGGCCTCTTGCTTTCAGATCAGACTCAGACAGGAACTTGCACCCTTAGCTCTCCTAGTTCTTGGGCCTTAGAACTTGGACTGGAACTAGACCATTGGCTCTCCTGGTTCTCCAGCTTGCTGACTGCAGATTGTGGGACTTCTCAGACTTCATAACTCTGTGAGTCAATTCCTTATAATGAATCTCTCTCTCTCTCTCTCCATATATGTATATACATATATATACACATACACACATATGTATATATCTGTATATATGTCTGTCTCTCTCTGTGTATATATATATCTCTACATATATATACTCACGATTATACATATATGCACAGTGTGTATATATATATATACAACACAATGCTATATGTATGTGTATATATCCTATTGTTTTAGTTTCTCTGTAGAACCCAGACTATTAATACAGACAAAGTAGAAGGAGATGGAGTAAAACAATTGGTGGGGGTCCAGCTCATTTAGAACCTTGTTGGTTGTTATGAGAATTCCAGCCTTTACTCTGAGTGAGAAGCGGGGAATAAGAGAGTCGTGAGCAGAGGAGTGACTGGCACTTGAGTTTTAAAGTTGTAAAAGCGTCACTCTTACTGCTATCTTGAGAATAGAGTGTTGGGGTCCAGGGGTTGAACACAGGGACCAATTCAAAGGCAATTGCAATAATTCAGAGGAGACTTGAGGGTTTACCCAAACGAGGGTGATAAGGGTAAAAGCGGTAAAAAGTCGTTCGGTTCTAGATAGATTTTGAAACTTTGAGGGATCTTGGTGACTTTTTTTTTTTTTTTTCCAGTAGTCCTTGGTGAGGGCCACTCTAGCATATTATTGACTTTGAATTTTATGGAAAAGAAGTTAGAGGTCTCAGGACCTTTCCTTCCAGGAGACTTCTGGGCTTTTTGTGCAACATAATCAATACCTACTCCAGAGCTCTGGTGCCAAGAGAAGCAGAGGCACCACAAAGCTTTGGAAAAGCACAGAAAACAACAGCCACAAATGCTTCTGTTTCACCTTTTCTAGGGTCAGGGCGAAAGCCTATGGGCCTTGCGCATGTAAAGAGGGGCCACTTGAGTAATCTGTTCTCAGAACCCAAAATAAAAGTTTTTTCCAAAGTGACTTCCTCTCTTCATCTAGATAGAGAAGAGGATGATGTCACTCATAAAATTCATCTCATAGGCACCGTATTATTTATAGATCTTTCCAAAAGAGAAGGTTGCAAGAAACAATTTTCCCTGTTATAAAATAGCAGAATGGGCTGCAAATAGCAGAACTGACTGGCATCTAAATTGAGTTTGATGAAATAAGGAATTATAGAAAAATTCTCATCCATGGGGTCAGAAGGTCTAAGCCCAGAGCTAGGAGCTGAGTGGCTGGAGATATCATGTGAGGCCATCTTCCTCTAGTGTAAATGTGTATTTCTTATGCAGTGCTTACTGTATGATTCTGGAAATTCTGTTTCCCCATTAAGAGATCTCTTCCAACTTTAAAATTCTGTAGACTCTGGGGTTCTACAATTGACTTTTGCATGCTAAATAAAATATTACCTGTGTGATGGACTGTTATATGATTAGGACCATTATGAATTACCATTTTTTCTCATACTTCATTTTTCTTATTATCTTATCTCATATTTTCTTATCAGCAGCATATTTTATACCCATTCTCTACAGGGGCTATTCAAAATCATTACTATTCTCTCCTGCCCTTTAAAACCAATTTACCCCTTTATGTTCCGTGATAGCTTTAGTTCTCACTTCTGTGAAAAAAATAAAGGACACTAGTTATGAAATTCATTATCTTCTCTCCCCAAAAATATACCTGTTTCTTTTCCCAGCCCTCTTACCTTCTCTTTTGTCTCAGAAGTGTCTTAGAAGGAGGTGAGGAGGCAAGGACCAAACACTTTGGACCATTTTTTCCTTCCTCACCTGTAATGATCATCCACTTTCTTTGTGGATATTATTATAGGTAAGGAAGGAAAAATCATTCCACTTCTTCCGTTTCTCTAAAGAGAAACGGAACTGCCTCCCCTACCATTCTACAAACAGGCTGAAATGTTCCCCAATCTTCTAAAATCTTCCCCCAACTTTGCCTTTCTCTCCAACTGCTGCCTCCCATCTCTCTTCACCTGCTGAGCCTCTGGAAGGCCTTCCATCCTCACCTTCACTTCCCCTCTGTGTCCCAATCACTCTTCACCCAATCGAAACCCCTCAAAGGTGCCCTATAACCTCTCGAGTGCTGAATTCTATGATTATGTCTCAGTCTTCCCTCTTGACCCCTTGCAAAGTGAGGACCGTGGACTATCCAGTACATCGCCTGGCAGCTGTGACAAATGCAGAATCTTGGGTCCCATTCCAGAATGATTGAATTAAAGTCTGCATTTTAACAAGATCTCCAAGTAATTCATGAGGACATGGATGCCCAATCTCTCTGAGGCATTCGACCCATGCATTGGAAACTTCCATCTTCCCATCATACCACTTTCCCTTACTGCTTCTACTATTTCTTTGGCTATTCTTTCTTGACCTCTTTCCCTTGCCCTTCCTTCTCTAATAGAAATAATAAATATGAATCTTCCCAAGGGTTCTGCCCTCTCTGCTCCTCTAGCAATGTCTGTATTTTCTGGGAACCTTTTTTCTCCCAGACTTTCAACTACTGTGAAATGCTGATGACTCACACATTTCTATCTGTCTCTTCAGAGATTCAGGCTTTTATTTCCAACTGCTTTCCAGTGTTTTTGTCTGCTCTGCAATGCTTCAAACACAAGACATCGCAGCCAGAACTCATTCTCTTCCCCACCCTTACCCTTTCTTCTACCCCTGGGTTGTCTTGACAGATGACATCATTATCCATTACCCATTCATCCCCTTCACAAATGCTAGAGACCTAGGGTCTTTGGTTCTTCCCACTCTCTTCCATGTCCAATTAGTCACCAAACCTTGTCTCTTCAACCTCAGACATATCAATCCAGTACTGTCCCCCTTCTCCATTGCTCCTCCTGCCAATGCTGGGATTTAGGTCCTTGCCATCAACTACTTGAACCATTCAACCTCCACCCTGACACCGGTGCTTGGTTCCAAAAAGGCACATAAAGTGGTTATTCTCATTGCTTTTACAACTCTACAGGGTTCTGCCTAACACAGGATCAAGTCCAAGCTTGTTATCTTGGCATTCCAAGTGCTCCATGATCTATATCCTGTCTATTTTCCTAGCAAAGTTTTTTTTTTTTTTTTTTTTTTTTTTTTTTTTGGTTTCTCAATTGCCCCCCGGGCTGGAGTTCATTGGCCTTATCTCCGCTC